>NC_135559.1:15291062-15438562 GCF_964340395.1 Glandiceps talaboti
ATAACCATAAATACTCGTAAGAAAATATTTTAAGTGATGAAAAACAGAAAACTCTCTTTTAGCAGTAATTTTATTTGTTTATGTTTATAATATAGTCAGTTTCATGAAATAGAATTCCTATGTTATGTTTTTATATCGGTACTTGAAATGTAAGTACTCGTACTCGTGGATCCAACAAAAACCCACGCTCTAAATTCGAGCATCTCGTTATTATTACTATACCTTCGAGTTGGGGACAATTTGCCGTCTGTGAAACGCCTACGAATTCTGTGAACTTTTTGTTTTGTATGTGGGAAAGGGCATGGAGAAACTTAGTACGCAAGATTTTTTTTTTAAGTCAAGTTTTTTTTTTTATGTACTTATAGATTTGTAGATTTCTAAAGGGAAATGGTGCAAATGGAGAATAACCCACTAATTTTCCAGTGTTGTTGTTAGTTTATAACATTTTAGGTCGAAGGACATTTGATTGCACACTGTAGAGAACTGTTTACCAATTCATTTATATATGGACTGGTTCAGTTACTAGTGCACAGCTATGTTTGGAGGAAACAGTTACACACAAGTTTACTTTTGATGAAATTCATTCCTGTTGGAGATATGAATGGGGGGGGGGGGGTCACAGCTCAAGCTGCTACTGTACAGAAATCACAGACTATAGAAAAATTAATTGACACAAACTAAAACCACTGTTACTATATTGTGTAGATTACCATACACAAATGGATGATAGCATTGCCTTAGTTAGGTGGATATAATCACCCTGTAATCAAGAAAGTGTTAACATTGAATGAGGTTTTATCAGAAGTGCCGCCCTATCCCGAGTATATTACATCAATGTCTGTTACAAGCTTACATCAAGATTTTGTAACAATAGATGTAGTTTTTGTCTGTCCTGTCCTGTCTGTCTGTCTGTCTGTCTGTAAGTATGTATGTATGTATGTATGTATGTATGTATGTATGTATGTATGTATGTATGTATGTATGTATGTATGTATGTATGTATGTATGTATGTATGTATGTATGTATGTATGTATGTATGTATGTATGTATGTATGTATGTATGTATGTATGTATGTATGTATGTATGTATGTATGTATGTATGTATGTATGTATGTATGTATGTATGTATGTATGTATGTATGTATGTATGTACGTACGTACGTACGTACGTACGTATGTCTTGTCAAAGCTAATTCCACAGTTTTCATATGGCAGCAGCAGTATATATGTTCATAAAGAAAAAAGACAATGTATAATCCTCCTGATACCCTAACATATAATAATATGATAAATTCAAAGGGTTTCAAAATCTGAAACTGTAAGACCCCCACCCCCACCTCACCCCATCATACTCATAAACAGCAGCACTAAGATCATAATAGAAATACACCATCAAACACTATTCTGCGCTGTAACATGTGAATTCCATCAAACATAGCTGATAAGAAGTACCAAAAAAAGTTGTGTTTTTTTCTGTGTCACATGTATGTATCACTTTTTAACAATATGAGTATATTTCTTTGAGTATTAATTGGTTGTTTTTTTACAGTGGGTGTCTCTAGTGTGTTTGTGACTTTAATAGATGTATTCACATTACTGTCTTTCTTTTAGCTTCTGGTTGATTTTTCCCCCCATCTATTCCAATCCTAAGAAATTGAGAAATAAAAGTATGAATATTCCAATGGATTCTTAGTCTGTGTTTTTTTTTTATTAATTGTCTATACCTGCAATAGCATTTTACCTCATGCTAGAGGGTCAAAATAGAACAGAAGGTTGACTAGTATTCTCGTGCACACCGACAGTAATGCATATGGAGTGTGTGGAACAGAAGTTGACCAAGAAATTGAATAGTTAAAGGGGATGCCACTCAGTGGAATAAAGGCATTTTCATAAACTATGGGTTCTGGAGAGTCATGTCATGATTTTACATCACCTACAATTACTTGCAATTTCAGAGAAACATTAAGTTGATCTTGTGCCTTTGTAGGGTATCTTTGCTATGGGCCATTGCATCATGGGAGTCAGCAGAAATAATATATTCATGGTTGCACAATGAATATTCATGAGCTATTTAAACTGAAGGGAATAAGCACTAGGGAGTCATGTATTCATAGTTTATGGTAGGTTTGACTTTTACCTGTGAGGGTGCTATTAATCTGAACATTTCAAAACTTGTCTGGGAAATGCTGTGGTACTGTAAGGGTGACCCTATATTTTTTTCTATTTCTCATTCCCAACCGACTCAAATTTTCAGCTCCAACATCAAAATAAATAAAATATTTAGTTGCACCCACCCATAACATTGTGGAACAGTGCCCTCTCTGGCAAGAATAAGCAAGTGTCTGGTCTGTCAACGCATGATGATGACACTTGTTCAGAAACAGCATTTCTTTATTCAAGTGGGGGGGGGGGGATTGTGTAGAGAAACTGGGAAAGGGCTTGTTACCAGGAATCAAATAAAAGGAAGATAGAGAGAAAGAAAAGGAGAGGCAGAGAAAGATGAAGATGTAAATCGATTGACCAACCCATAGTTGCCATGTAAAAGTAGCAAGAAATATCAAGAAAAATAGGGTCACCCTTATGAAGGTACAGTTATTAGCTCAGGTATGACACCACAACAAAACAAACTTTTATTGAAGACATATTACAATGTAACAAATCTCAGAACACAACACAACAAATGTGATTAAAGACCTGGCATAATGCAGCAAACATCACAGAAGGCACAATTCATGCATCCAAGAATGCAGCAAACATCACAGAATGCAGCACACATCACAGAAGGCAGCAAAGATCACAGAATGCACAATACACACATCCAAGAATGCCAGCAAACATCACAGAAGGCAGGAAACGTGACAGAAGTCATGATACATTGTACACATATTCAAGAATGCAGCAAACATCACTGAAGGCACAATACACACATCCAAGAATGCAGCAAAGATCACGCAAAGTTTCATGGAAAAAAAACTTTCTTTAATATCAATAATGTATAACATGTCTTATTATAAAGACCTTTTATCTTTGTATAAAGGTCCTTTGAAAAATTCACAAGTTGTATATTAAACTCACATAAACTGATATACAATAGTTTGAAGGTACACTGTGACAGGGCGCCCTCTCACATCGGTCAACCCCTTTCAGATAGAGTAGGCCAGTGATGGCCGAGTGACACAGTGCATCTAACAGTCTAAATATACAACTAGAGTGTTTGAAACACCAAGTTTCAAGACAAATTCTGATTTATAGATAAGTACATTTTCATGAAAAAAACCCAAGGATTTGGAGTCAATATTTTTGAACTCATCAAATATACAGAAATGTCATTCTGTGTACAAATTCTAAAGTTCTACTATCAAGAATTTTCTTCTGAAACCAGAAATATTTACATTTTTGGAAACTGTAGGCAAAAAAAGTTTTGGGCGTTCACGTCTATGACATGAAGTTTACAAAATGGGGCTTGATACAAGTAGGTGCTTGTGGGCACTGATCGTGGCCCATCTTTGTCTGAAATTGATACAATATTAACTTTATTGCTTTGCTATATCCATATGCAAGGGATTCCAAAATTTAACAATTTGGACATATTTCAAGACACTGATATGTTGTTAATCAGGTAGAGTGATTTGCAAGCTATAATATTATCATACATGGTAGTCTTTGTGCTAGACCCCTCGGGCTATTCTACTCGCTGTAAAGGTGACCGAAGGTTGCCAGTGCGGGCGATAGCCCTTCGCCCTCGAGCTCGATTCAACCTTTCAGAGAAAGCCCGAGGTCTAGCAGCTAGACTACATACATGGCAATGTCTACCCATAGCCAGTTGATCCATTATAGGACATAGACATAGACATAGACTATACACTGTACACAATATAAACATGTGAAACAAGTAGGAAATTGAGAATACAGCGCCCTCGCTCAAATTGGGGGTATCGTCACCTCATGGTACCATTTCTTAAGAGCTTTGTCCCTTGGTATTCTGTAGAAATGTAAATCAGGAATGTTTTTTTTATTGTTCAGACATCGAGGAAAGCAGCAGTGCCCTATGACTAACCAAGTAACCTCTACTATGCATAACCCAAGGTACACACAGACAGGAAGTAGAGCGCCACCATAGCAAATTTTGGAAAGGCC
The DNA here is from genome assembly GCF_964340395.1 of Glandiceps talaboti. Classification (NCBI taxonomy): domain Eukaryota; kingdom Metazoa; phylum Hemichordata; class Enteropneusta; family Spengelidae; genus Glandiceps; species Glandiceps talaboti. The sequence goes on from NC_135559.1 coordinate 15,295,202, forward strand.
TCGACTCCATTTTATATAGCAGTAATAGTGAAGTTACTTAATATCTAAATGTAGTCTTTGAGGCTGCTACGTAGCGTTCATCCGAATCACTCAGATGTCATCAGCGTAATGATGTTATGTCGTCGTTCGGTCAGGTGAGACATGCAATTGGTCTGACTGGATAGATATCCTTTAATATTGACCAGACCTTTGATGTAGACACTTAAATAATGTTTCACTCAAAACAGGCCGAGGTTATTCCTACAGCCGCTCTGAGTGGTCCACATTGGGAGTTAAAAAAGTTTAAATATAGCATGTATGATTGGCAATACTTAGAGCAAGAACTCTTCTAAAGTCTAGTATACCCTTTGCCACTTTCTACCAGATCACAAATGGTCACTACAAGGCCATTTGATCGCTGTATAACAAAAAGAAGGCTGAAATGCTACAAAATAGTTCTACTTCATAAAAAAAGTTTTGATACAACATGATACAACAACTTGTAAATGCTGACATCTAGAGGTCATCTTTTCCAACCTTTTGTTTTTACAGTCCAGGTCAGAATTTCCCTCAGACACAGTTACAGGCAGTGAATTGACTGTTCACTGCTTGCAGAGGAACAGTAGTTTACAGATGCTGTTGCTATGGAGACAGGAACAGCAGTGTCCATCTAGGTAGAGATGTAGAGAGTATCTTTCTAGCACACATGGCAGTGATGAAATAGATGAAAGTCAGTGATCGGGCTCTGCATCATCAAACTGTCCTCCACTGGTTTCCATGGCTTCAGTTTCCCCCGTCCCTGATGCTGCTGAAAAATACAAATGGTAAATCATCATCTGGCAAAAACACATTGTGATTTTGAGTTTGATTTTTATGACTTTATTCGAAATGTCTGTCCTAGTTCACAATACATGGTTATTTTGTGTAACCTTGCAAACGTAAGACTGGTTATTTTAGGTGATGCTTGTAACCATGGCAACAATATGTAGTGTTGACAGGCAAAGATAATCACCATTGAAAGTGAAATGTTTGTGATTCACAAAATTACTATATGCAAAGTATATCTGCAGTAATTGAGGTCATAAAATGTCTTGAATTTCCGATTAATTTTGCACTTAAGCAGACTTTTTTAAAATGAATAATGTACATATTTGATTGGCTTTGTTTGGCACTCTCTTTGGTGTTTGCTGTACATGTTATCTCCCGTGATTGGCTTACCTGTAGTTTGTGTTGTATGTATATGATGCCCTGTGATTGGCTTACCTGTAGTCTGTGTTGTATTTGTATGATCTCCTGTCTCCATATCATCTGTATGATTACTATGCCCTGTAGTCATTAAGTTTTCTAGCCTCTGTAGTGTAGCCTGGCCTTCTGCTGTCAGATGTCCAACACCTTCTTCCCCAGTAAACCATTCACCATCCCCTTCACCTACTTCATCTGCATCTTCTGTAACCAAAAATATGAATTTGGTATAAAGTCAAAATCTGTCATTTTAGTACCTTCCGTAAGAGGTGTAATGCTATGCTTTGTATGTGTGTGTGTGTGTGTGTGTGTGTGTGTGTGTGTGTGTGTGTGTGTGTGTGTGTGTGTGTGTGTGTGTGTGTGTGTGTGTGTGTGTGTGTGTGTGTGCGTCCATTTCTCAGTCTGTGGACACTGTATATCTAAAAAATAACTGTGCATCAATTCTAATGAAACTTGCTACAAGAACTGGTTAGATTTTGGTAAACATCCTATGGATAATAATGATACAGTTGCCTAATTAACAATTTTCAGTAATTTGACTATATCTACATAGTGCAAGCTTCAAAGTCTATATAATTTGGTACATGCATACTTTTGTGATACCAAAGTGCATCTGTCCTGAAAATATTTTTGATTAATATTTCATGATTTTTGCTCAAATTTAATTCACTGTTGATAACTGCAATTCAAAGAGTTTCATTTTGAATAGAGATGGCCTTCTGTTACTATTCTTGATTCTGTACAGTTCTCCCCTTGTGCAAGTCAGAGCCAACCAACAGTCAAAATATGTAACCTTGACAACACATTTCCAACCAGTCCAATTGCATGTATATATCAGACTACATCTACTTGCTGCCTGCAATATGTAATATTCAAGGCTTATTTTGTGGTCCTTCCAAGAGTCCGAAGTTTGAGAATATGTAGATTAAAATTTTCACCAGTTAACTAATTTCACATGAACAAGTACGATGTCTATCTGTAAGTCTCTAGTACACACTTGATGGTTATCAACCTGGTGCACTAAAGACTAGTTTCTTTAGGTGATGCTTGTAACCATGGCAACAAGTTATTGTGTTGACAGGCAAAGATAATCACCAAGGAAATGGTACATGTTTTAAAACTTAAAGCTCCGTGTCAGATTAGGATTAATAGGTGTGTGAAACTGTTGTTCAGTAGGGACAAAACAATTTTTTTATATTATGTGATTTCTCTGTTTCCAATGAAAAGATAGAACTAATGTGAGACCCTGGGATTGAATACCTGGCTTTTGATATCGAATTTCTAAACGAGTCAAGAGGGAACTTGCAAACCCGCCATGTTGAATGCTGCATCATGGGAAATGTGATAATAAATACTAACGAATTCATAAACAATACTGTTACATTGTTTGCAACCACGAACGATCAACTCATAGTTACCCTGACCATTGTGGGAGGTTTATTTTATCGGTAGCTCCAGATTAGGTATTACGAATCGATAGCTACAGGCAATCCCATAGTCCTTTGCATCTGAGCATGCTCAGTCTGGATTGCAAGTTCCCTATTGAGTGTCAATTAAATTATAGTCTGCCCCACTGATAGAGAGTAGAGTAAAGTCCAACCATTTCTCATCAAACACAGTTCACGTACCGTAATTTTCTGAATCTTCTGAATTTGAATCGTCTTCATCAGGATGAAGTGACTGACATGCAGCCATGGCATCGAACATTGCATCCACTGAAAATAAATATGAATACATAAATAAATGAGAACAAATTTGTTCAATGAGTTTGTTAATTAGATCACATGTTAAATCAGTTCAACAAAACTGGACAAAACACTGATGGACCTTCTCAATAAAGTGCACCCTCTATTGATAACAATCTAAGATAATAACATGGCCAAACTTACTGTCTTCCTTCATTGATTTTTTTATGGTAGATTTGGTGGCCATCTTGGAGAAAATGGCTGCCATTTTGGATTTTCAAATGTCAAAACACTAAAAACATCTGTGCCTGTACAGTTTCATGCTTGTATCACAATATGAACGATGCCCCTGTTATCTGCTCCATTAATTACGTGTATCTCTTTGACATACATACATTTTTTGAAATATACATTTTTTTCATTTTTCAATATTACTGACAACTTGACATCTATATACTCAAACTTACATGAGCCTTTATCTTCTGGGATAAACCTGATCTCTGTAATCTGAGCTTCATCTTCGTCGTCATCTTCTGTGTCATTCTCCTTTGTGCCTAGCACAGAACTATCTTCTATTTTAGCATCTACCATGACATATAGACATTCATGTGGAAATGACGATGTGTCTCGTGATACAGCATGTAACGATATTCCAGGATATTCCAAGGAAAACCCTTTCCCACTGGTATCAGTCCAGGCTAGCCTACTGTAAATATAAGGAAAGATAATAATTCAGGACATATACCAAATTGCTAATTGATCACATTAGAAAGGCCACATGCTGTGCTTGTAAATAAACCAATTGAAACAGTGCACTTTTACACTTGATATGAATGCTATAAATGAGTGTAGCACATAGAGAAAGTGCTTTACTTCGGTGTTACTCATTGTATTTGAAGATTAGACAACTCAAAGTAATCAATACAAATTAAACTTATCTGTGTGTTTGTGTGTGGGGGTGGGGGTGGGGGTGGGTGTGGGTGTCTATCTTATTCATGTCGTAATAATAATCCAGTCCTAAGTTCATCTGTGAGATATGAGGTGTCTACTACTGAGGGTAAAATGACATGATCATGATTAGTCCTGCTTACATGACGGTGCACGAGTCTGTATTACTGACTTGAGGGGGAGGGACAATTGTCAGAATCGAGTCCCGAATTCCTCCGTATGCAAGCAGGACTAGATCATGATGTATCTTACAGTCTACTCAATTTTTAAGAATTGTATGGATGGTTGGGTCTCCACATTTCACTTATGTATCACAGATTTTGAGTAGTCCACGATACAACGGCCGTACCAACACCCATCCACACACACACACACACACACACACACACAATTCGACATGTCTTACATTTCCCTACCAACTTATGGCTATGGTTATCATGTATGGCTATGTAGCATATGCTGTAAATTGAGTTTGTTTCGAATTCCATGTGAGAAATGCAAATACACGTTAATCTGTGTAACAGTTATATGCTAATTTCGTAATACTAATTTGCTTTTTCCAAAATTGTAAACAGCTCACACGTTCACACGTTCACTTCGAAATGTTCCCTCTCGTTTGATTTTCATAGCTTGAGTGAGAAAGCCTTTACCTTTCAGCAATAAATAGAGTTCCTAATCCCATATCTCTTCCTTGCAAGTTGGCTGATGTTCTTTGCTCCTTGTGTACTATACCCTCTGTGGGAGGCGGGAGGGACGTTATAATAACCATTTCAAGTGATCCTTTCGTAGCTGGACGGCAAAACCACAGTGTGAAACTTTAGTTGCTGACAAACAACAAATACACGTTATGAAAACGTCGACCACATGGGCTCTGGGTCACAGCGCAGTCGCTCACATGTTCGCATTTCATTCAATCCCAGCATGCAAAACACTTTGCGCCCTCTTCGTTAAATGTGAATTTTCATCTTCACCACGTTTTATTTACGCTTGATAGCTACTTCACGGCTAGACCCGGGTTTGTTGTTTTAGTACAACTTTTACATATGTCATGTAGTAACCATGGTAATTGGTTTCAACTGATGGTGGTGGAATCGTAACATAGTTTTAGATCCTGATACTCATTTCGCATTTTTCTTTAGTGACTTTCCTTAGTTACGTTGATCTCAAATATCACGGTTTCTTATGACCAACATACATAATAACCTAACAGGATATGCTGTTATTTATTGATCTTTCAAAATAAATTTTCAAAAACTGCTTCTTAATCTTCTAATTGTGTTCAAAGTAGAAAGGAATTACCAAAGTCACTTGTGGGCTAATATTAATTCAAGGGTGGTCATAATACAAAATAATGACACTATAAGGTATTTACGAACAATCACAAATACGTACGTCAGCGACATTATCTGCGTAAACTGGTGACACATTTTTTGAATCTACGTAACTACCTAATAATGTCATTATTTTGCATTATGGCCATCCTTGAGAATATTAGCTCACAAGTGACAGTGGGAAATACGCCCTTCCAAACATAGGACTTTCGAATTGCAAAGCAAGATGTTTTTCTCTGTGTGTCGCTGTCTCTGTCTCTGTCTCTGTCTCTGTCTCTGTCTCTGTCTCTGTCTCTGTCTCTGTCTCTGTCTCTGTCTCAGGCTCTGTCTCAGGCTCTGTCTCAGGCTCTGTCTCAGGCTCTTGTCTTATATTTTAGTTTTTGTTCTGGTCTTTGTTACCCATACTCTTGGGTGGAGCCCTCAACGGCAAGAGTCTGGGTACCCGATATCGAGAACAGCTCTTGTCTCTGTATATCAAGTCAAAAGTCGAAAAAGTTTCCTTCATCCCATCTTTCTATCCTCACTGGTACATGATCGTGAATATTGAATATTCTTTGGCAAAACTTGTGGCCGGATGCCAAATCACAGGGGAATCAGGCTCGGTTAGTTTTGTTTACGAAATAAACAAACCAACAAACAAGCAAACAAATAAATAAATAAACATTGACAAACATCAACAATACAATGTACTAATTCTTGATACATCGAAACGTTATTGTAATACTGATTTCTGATTACTATATTGTTGATATTTGTCAGTTTTTATTTATTTATCTAATTAATTATTTATTTATTTATTTATTTATTTATTTATTTATTTATTTATTTATTTGTTTGTTTGTTTGTTTGTTTGTTTGTTTGTTTGTTTGTTTTCGTAAACAAAACTAACTGAGCCTAAGTCCCCTGTGGCCAAATTAACAAACTTACCCTCTGTTTGATTAATACATACCTTCATATCCAGTAGTTCCACGCACAGTAACGTTGATGTACGCACTGTCATTCTTTTGGCAATGTGAGGTGATATTCTAAATTAAATGGACAGAACACAAGTCTTCATCTGTGAGCTTATGATATCACGGCTGTATATATGTTTTTTTTTGCTTTCTAAGTTTTCAATTTAATTTCATATGTATGAATGAATCAAACTTTATTAAATAACTCCATAGATAAAAACCCTGGGCAGAATCATTCTGAACAGAAACACATTTGTTTCCATAAGCTTGTGTTTTTAAACTCTGAATTTGTGACAAATTGCAGAAGGGTTGGACGCAATTTGTCACGGAAGTTGAACTTTGTAGCAGCTTTCTGAACTTTTATATGTATTAAAAAACGTACTGAACCCTGGTTTAAGTGGTGGTTATTTTGTTTATTCCATGTGGTGAATAATTTAATGCATAATTCACCTTTGTTGCGAGCATTTTTATATATCTATTTATTTATTTGTTTATTTATTTATTTATAAATTGGTGCGTAATTTCCAGATTTCTTACTTTAGGCCTATATTCGGCTCTTTCAAAAAAATAAAAGTTGGGCGCTGGCCAAAGTCGTGAATAAAGCACAGGTCACTGAACGAATCTCCCGGATCTACGAAAATCCACTGTAGTCACGAGTCTCATCTCACCTGAATCTAAAGCGATTCTCACCGACCACAGTCACTTGTGGGCTAATATTCTAATATTCTATTTAAGGATGGGCATAATACAAAATAATGACATTATTAGGTATTTACGAATATAAAAAAATAGTGTCTACGGTGTTTAACCGTGAATATAACACACAAGTTATGCAACCAAAGCCGGATCGAGGCGGCTAGGCCACAGGCACTTGTTTCCCGAGATATGTTCCTAAATACAAAAGATATCGACAATATTGAGATACTTGGCAAATAATGTATGAAATGGGTAAAATAACACGGGTTTCTAGGATCGCGTAAGTCCACGCACCACGACATGTTTTTTTAATATTCGTAAAATACCTAATAACGTAATTATTTTGCATTATAACCATCCTTGCACACAATATTACGCTCTCTGAAAGTGACTCTCCGTGTCACCGACGTGTTTTAAGGTCATACTTCACTTTGTTCCACAAGAATCGTAAACCAATCAAATCGCGTGTATTGTGTCACACTCGGTTGCGCAAGGACTGGTTGCAATTGCGAATGAATACATCGAATGATGTAGTCGATTGATATATCGAGAATACCGATGCTTTTTCGAAAACTTTTAGATGAAATATTATCCGTAATCTCAGATTAATAAAATAGTGAATTACCGTTGATAATGGAACAACTGTTCAATGATACAAGCACGATGAGAACTACTTTATTGCTGATGAAACAAGTTAATAGGTAGCTGTCATTCGTCCTCAGCTTACAGTGTAGGTCATCGTCAACTCACCCATTTATTGTCCCATTCAATAGAATTATACGGCTCTTTCGACAAGTAGGCTCGTATTCTGTGAAGTCTTCGCCACTGCGTCGAACTACACATGTGCATCAAGGAAGTGACTGATTGCGACAGTTGTATTCATTCATTGAAGGATTTACAATGGTCGTTCCATAGTCGTAACTTACCTGTCTGTGTCGAGTGTGTGTGATGCTGTGTTGATTTGCTGTTCACGCGAGTACTACTGATACTACTAGTACATCACGATCAATCGATCATCGTCTAGCCGGTGACAGAAACTGGCCGAGAAGAACAACAGTATGTCTGCATATAGCTGGCAGAATATGTTTGATTGGGTGTACGGTGGTGTGGATCCCAAGTTTGTGGGTAACGGTGGCCCGGAATGTGCGAACTTCATGAGTATCTACCAACGTATTATTGAAACTATCATTGTTACAACGATAACTGCACTAGAAGCTTACTATTCGTGGAAACACATAAAAATACCAGAAGTCCCAAGAACTGAACATATTGACCGATTAGGAAAGAGGATTTTATTAGTAGTTCTTTGCCTGACATTTGGTATCGAAATTGGTTTTAAATTCGCGACCAAGACAGTTATATATCTGTTGAACCCATGTCATCTTCTAACTGCAATTCAGGTAGGCGGTTTCATAACATGCAAACTTGTTCAGCAGCTGGCGTATTATAGAAGTGGCATAATGCCTTTGTACTACCAGGATACATATGAAATTCAAAAACAAAAACAAAACACCCGCATGTAATTATTTCTAGGTTCCGTGTGCTCAAAACCATTTGGCGTGGCGGCGTCACGACAAATCGACCTGCGTGTTCGCAGTAGCCACTTCCTTAGTGTAGTGACTCACGCCTACTAGTGCCGTACTCAGGTGATCGCAGTCGCGCGACTTTACCACGCGGCCTGAAGCGTGTCAATGTGTACACGACTTGTTTTTATGAAAGTCAGGGTGTACCCTGTGAACAATGGGGATACCGCTAAGCTTTGGAGAGGTGCCAATTTATGGGCAGTTATGTTCTATTTTAAACTACGTTAGACCATAGACCCACTCTATAGTATGGTTTGACTCACAAAAATAATGACTGTTTGGTTACAAGAGTTCACTATGCTAGAATAGTAGAAGTTAAATTGTAAACTCACTGTACCTTGGGGAAACAAATGAAAACAAATGATATGCTATGTATTTTATAATATGTGCAGTTTCCACTGCACACATAGCTGTGAATTAGGTTGCCTAATCCAGATACATTTTATTTTTGAAATTGATAATCGGATTAACTTCAATTTCTGATGGCCTTGCTTCAATTTTATCTTTCCAAATATTTATAAACACTTAAGTCTGGATGTCAATGTGGTATCCAATCATCTCTAATGTGATGAAGGATAGACTAGACTATAAAAACACTTGTGTAAGAGCCTTCAAAAATTTATTAATTATTTACTACAGACATACTTATCAATGATTTAGATTATGTACTTATTTACAGTATGTAGATATATGCAAATCATTTTAGTGTCTTGGCATGATATGTAGGTAAGACAGTATGTATTATCTGTAAACCAACTTTTTATCAACAGCCCATGAATGGTCCAATATTCAAATGACCTTATTTGTTCCAATGCCATTGTTTAAATGTAATACTGGTACAACAGCCTACTGTATCTAATCAACTAGAACTGTGGCATGACTTCATTGTCATTGCAGCTTGCCATAACTTTGTATAAGGCCAGTTTGTCCTGCTTGCAGAGAAGGAGTAAGTAGGGGCATGATTTTCACATTGTCCCTTCTATTAAAACTTCACTTTGTCTGCAACCAGGACTAAGGGCCTGCATGAGTGTAGTTACTGGAAAAACAAGCCTTGCTGTGGTGAAGTCAACAAACCAATATCTTCATTTTGCAATATCCTTTTATCTGTATCTTCACTGATCCATCTTCCTTGTTCCTACCTTTATGTAAGAGGTGCAGGTGATTTTTGAACTGCTTTCTGAGATGTTTTGGACAAATTTGAATTTCTTGTGTTAGAATATCTTTTGAAAGGATCTTTGACAAGCCTGTCATGTTTACCAATGTAGCTCCAGTGCTTCTTGGTAAAGTTTGGGAGAGATCTAGCAAAACTTATCAATTTTGTTCCATACCGTGTTCCATAATTGTTTATAGTAAAACAATGAGGAACTGAGGTAGCTTTTATCTTTTTTCAGACTTTAAAAAAATTGAAAATAGGAAATAAACCCCCAAAATGTTCTAAATGAATAGTACACACTGACCAGGGCTTGAAATTAACTTTTTCTTTGGTAGTCCTAGTGAGCTAACAATTTCAGAAAGTGGTAGCCCAAGGATGGTGACCAGTAGTCCTTTATTCCTGAACTGAAAACAGAGTTCCTCTATTGGAAATATGTGTGCTATTAGAAATAAAATACTTTCATGTCCTTTAAATCTTCCATCGTTACATTATCGCATAATCAATGGTAGCCTGACCAGGCTACCAGCTGGAAATTATGGTAGCCCAGTGACAAGAATTGGTAGTCTTTGGACACAGGGCTACTGTAATTTTGAGCCTTGAGATTTGTTTCATTGTCTATCCATGGTTTACTTAAAGAAAGTTTCATAAGAGTAAGCAATCCAGTACTAGACAATGCAATGACATAATCTGTGAATGTCATGTAGTGAATGTTATTTAGATTCTGAATAACATTCAAGTAAGTAGGGAAAAACAATGCTATTAGTTGGCACCGTTATCAAGACATATTGAAATCATGTAAACCAATCTGTTATTGAAAAAAGCAAGTTATGCATATAGCTTTAGAATTGTCTCATGTTATTGTAGCCATGCAAATATAGATATATCAGAGATTTGATTGGCAAATATTGTTTCTCCTGCCATCAGTTGTATGCTAATTTCCACTCATTGTTTGGCAAAGAGAGTGTTTGCCAAACCAACAGGATATGGCAGCTGCATAATAATAGTGAATGCTAAAATGTGTATTCACAAATGTTTTTACACATGTAGTTGATATTACTCTGCTAAATTGTGTGTGAAAGAGAGTCTCATTAATGGACAATATGTCAAGTGAGCCAAATAGTTGACCCAAAAACGATAAAAGAAAGAATAAGGTGCAATTTAATGTATTCTATAGTGTATACTCTTATGTTGAAACCCATTCTAAAATAGAGCATACCAGGTAGTGATTGCAATAGTCCAGAAACACTCTAAAATAGAGCATAGCAGGTAGTGATTGCAGTAGTCCAGATGAAAGCGTATTCATTTGCTTCTTGGTTCTTGTATTTTTTTTGCATTCTTCAGAGTGAAAAGTTAAATACAGTTTGGGTATTGCCATAAGCTATTTGTGTGTAACAAAAGAGGAAATATGGTACTCTCATATTTTAAAAATACAAATGCAGTAGAATGCATACGGACTGCAAATACAGAGTATATCTGTCAACAGTGTAATTAACATAAATAATCTTATGTAAAAGGCGTTCATTTGCAAACAATCCTGCTTGTACTCTGAGCTAGTTTTGTTCCAGACCCCCCATACTGACTTGCCACGTATCTTTAATACCAAATGCACTACATTGGTTTCCTAATCGTTACAGCAAGGCAGTTACTAGAGTTAGATACAGTGGTCTTGACAGATATGAAAACTATCAAATAGCCATATGTTGCATTGGTCACAAGGCATCAGTTGATATATGTTACACCCACTGACTCAGTCAGTACCATCACAACTACATGATTATATTTATAAATTGAGTTTTTTTTATTTTTGAGGGTATGTTTTACTGCATAAGGTACCTTTTATATATTCAAAGTATGGAAGCTTACCTAACTATCACATACATTTATTACTATTATTATTAGCTGAAGTCAAACCTGGTATTTTAGGTATATATTTTAAAAACAATGTCATCCGCGATGACAAAATATTGTTCTTGGTTGTGTTGTGTTTGGCAGATGAAAACACAATGAAAAATGAAAAGTTAGGGTCAGGTATCATTTGCATGCAACATTTGCATACATTGCATACCTTGTGCTATGATTTAGTCTTAGGACCCCAGGTAAACAAGTGGGGAAACAGATCGATATATACCTACTTACTGCTCTTGACAATTTCCAACTCGTAATACATTCTTGACAACATAGAATTCTAGATAGCCTCAGGTGGAACGGTAGTCTACGAACTGAATGAATTTCAAGCTAAATTGTGTGTAGGCTAGAATACATACAATGAAAAAAACTCACCTGGGAGGGGGATGTGATAGAGTACTAAACATTTAGGAGAGGATCTTCATTTACTTCGAGGATGTTTTCTAAATCTTATGACTTCAAGTGTTTCTCTAACACTTTTGTTCACAGAAAGTCTGTGGTGCTAAATTTAGAAAGAAACAAATTTCAACTACTTGAAGGAAATAGTGTCTTCTTTTTCAATAGAGTTGTAGATACTGTGGGACACTGTCTCCCGTTATCTGTGCTATTTTCAGTTAAAATGGTGATTGCCATAGCTCTGTGTGTGTGTGTGTGTGTGTGTGTGTGTGGTTGCATAGGTGTGTATGTCTGTGTAATTAAGTCTTCTTTTTTACTGCCTCAAACAGGAACAGCAACATGATTGTATGATTCTTGCAAACCATAGCTGTTATTTTTTCTGCGGCACTGCAAAATAATGTATATCTTATAAATATCTTGGACGGTGTCGTAAAAGAGGCTGTGATTTACGACAGCGATGGATTATGTTTGTAGGCATGATGTTTGCAGACAGCCCTTTAGACTGGACAGCATATGATCTTTTCATTTTATGTGAATAACGATATGACCAAATTGTATGTAAATGATGATGGACAATGAGGGTTACGTTTATCAGTTTGTGGCTGGTATTAGACCAAAAGCCATGTTGCGTTTGGATATATACATATATTTTTTAGGAGAAAATGTCTAAAATAGGGGAAAGGGGAAGAGACTTAATCTTTTGAATGTTCAGATGGGGATTGATTTGAAGACATTATACAATAGTATTAAAGTTGAATGAGATAAAAAAAAATTCCAGGTAAAAAGTCATGAATGAATGATGTTTGATCCAGACACCTACATGTAACAATCAAAATTTAGTTTTCACAAAGGTGATAGCACCGTATGATATAAGTATAATTGACAGCTCTGCTGCTTTTGTTCTTTTAGAGTGTGTTCATCCCTTTTGAATGTCAAGTAATCAAATTAAATGAATCAAATTTAGGTTAGCTTGTTGTGTAAGATAATTACATGTGTCCTTCAGTCACTTCTTCCCAGGATTTGAAAAGCATAATATAATGAAACCTTTTGTACAACAAGAACATTTGATATTTTCTAAAATTAGACCTGTCAATACGGTGATAATTCAAGAAGCACACTATAAGACACCTCACAGTCAGTCACTGTAAAAGTTGCTATTGGGATTTGGAAATACAAGACTGAATGGAATCAGAATGAGAGTGGTTAAACCATATTATTAGATTTACACCTATATCTTTTCATTTCAAGGATTCCTTGAAATGAAAAGAATTAAATAGAACATAGAATCTGATTTGAAAATAAACACCAACCTTACACAAAATATTCTTTAGCTATTCTGAAAGGGGTATGAACTAAATGTAGTTTTCAGTATTTGATGGCGATTATTTTATGTATATCTTAAATTAAAAAATAAACAAAACCGGCTACGACTTGTGTGAGGTACAGTGACCAAGTGACACCTAAGTTGTTGTCATCGTTACCTTGAAAATTGTTAATTGAACAGGGAAATGGGACATGATAATTGCCATTTCCATGATTGATGAGCCTGGCTGAGCAAACTATTTATAGCATAAAGCCATTTTATGGAAGGTAAATATAATGCATGTACTCTTTTGTTATGCTAATTTCACGTTGATCATGATTATTGTAAAACAGATCTGTTTGTACTTTTCTTATTTTTTATCACAATAATCAAATTCTTGCATATTTTAAGTTCCTGTTTTTAGATGAAACAATGCCCAAGTTACAGTAGTTGACAAGGGAACTATTTCTATGGCCCTCGCCAGGAATGTTCTTTCTGTTGCTTTCAAAGATTGTGTACATATTTTTGTTCTCTGGTGGAATAAATTTCAATTCAGTTCAAATAATAGGAAATATGCAATTTGTCGTAACATGCTTTGCATACATTTACAGGCATGGAGAATTCAATATAGTTTAAATTGATATTCAGAAATGAGTCAATTATTGGCTATATTATATATAAAACATTTTAAGAACTTGCATTGTTATGTTAATATTGCAAATTAAATTATCATTGTTATTATTTGTACATATGGTGCTATTGACAAGAGTTTGATGGAATTCATGAAATGTGCTTTGCCTAAAAGTATGCTTTGCCCAGGGCTTGAATTCAGTAGTAGTCCAGGACACATAGACTACTAAACATTGTATCTAGACTACCAAATTAGCAGTAGTCCAGGACTCATAGACTACTAAACATTGTATCTAGACTACCAAATTAGCAGTAGTCTAGTCCAGGACACATAGACTACCAAACATTGTATCTAGACTACTAAATTAGCAGTAGTCCAGGACACAGACTACTAAACATATCTAAACTACCGCATTTCTAATATGGTGGTCTGTTAATTAAGCCATTGGAAATTAATAGAAAATTGTAGCTGAAATAGTTCATGTGGTTAAATTTGAATATCAAGAATAGAAGTTAAATTCTACCCCAAATTACAGGCACTAGAAATTCAATCGATTCCTGATATTCAGAAGTGACCACCTCAAACTAATAGTTTGATGACCTTAAATGAGTTTAAAGAACTTGCATATATGAAATACTTTACAATGAATATTGCAGAAAAACAAAATAAAATGAATAATTTTAGATACCGCTATACATTACTTGGACACCATTCAAAGTATCAAATGACAAACTCCATGCTTAAGAGAAAGATAAAACAAACTAAAAGTATGTTGTATGCTTAAAATGAACCGTATGGGATTTCAAAAATATACATCTTTGGAAAATTGATAGCTAGGGTCAGAACCAAGTGGCATATAGTATGATACGGTCTTGGTTTGAAATGATACAAGTGTGTTGAGTGTGCAATATATGAGAATGCAACAAATGAGTGTTGAGTGTGTAATATATGAGAATGCAACAAACAAGTGTTGAGTGTGCAATACATCTATATGAGAATGTAACAAACGAGTGTTGAGTGTGCAATACATCTATATGAGAATGTAACAAACGAGTGTTGAGTGTGCAATACATCTATATGAGAATGTAACAAACAAGTGTTGAGTGTGCAATACATCTATATGAGAATGTAACAAACGAGTGTTGAGTGTGCAGTATATCTGAGAACCCAACAAATGAGTGTCGAGTGTGTAATAAACTAATATGAGAATGCAACAAACGAATGTTGGAGTGTGCAATATATGAAAATGCAACAAACAAGTATTAAGTGTATAATATACGAGAATGCTACAAATGAATGTTGAGTGTGCAATATACGAGAACGCAACAAATGAGTATTGAGTGTAATATATGAGAATGCAATAACCGAGTGTTGAGTGTGTAATATACGAAAATGCAACAAACGAGTGTTGAGTGTGCAAAATATATGAGAATGCAACAAATAAGTATTTCGGGAGGGACTTACGTATGTTTCAAATTATACACATAATATTATTCCATGCAGGAAAAGCTGTTGTGACACATGTATCGCTATGTAAACACTAAATGTTATGATTGTATGTATACATGTATGTATGTATGTAGGAAATAAGATGCATGTGGCAGCCTGTGTTTTGATATCGCAATATTCATCTTAAACAAGCAATCAAAGCACTATTTATCATGCTTGTAGATAATTGTAAGACCATTATTTTTCAGAAAACAGACATTGCTAAATAAATACAGCAACATGTTATCGTTTACATACAGTGATGTTGATATGATTGACTCTTTTGAAAACATACAAAGAAGTCTTCACTGAGAAAATAAACCAGTGAGAAGTCACAAACTTCTGTAGGGGTTATAATTCTAATTATTACTAGGTTCTGCTTTTTGTGGCCATTATCGTAACCCTTTCACCATGATTCCCACAATTGCGGGAACGCGCAATCGCTAAATGGAGTAACACATGTGATGTGGTACAAAGGAAGGCTTTCCAAGGTTGTCCATGTGGAAGAGAAGTATTGATATTTATGCCAAATATTATATTTTATAACTTCCTGTCTAGGTTAGCAATCAGCGGTAAATGTGTACAAAAATGGCTTGAATCTTTTGACTAGTTTCTAGTTTCGCACCTCAGCCAGCTTTTTCAAGAAGCTGGTAATCTTTGTAGATATCAATTAATTTGTGCTTGAAAAGGAATAAAATTCATACATGGTAAATATATCCAAGTGATATGATACTTCCCCTCAGCATCATCTCAATTCAACAGTATTAATTTCAATAGTTATGTTGTGCTATATCTATGAGGTCAGAACTCAGTAGTCAAATGTTAACTATTTGGGCTTGATTTGACACTATTATATATTACATTTTTGGGTTGTTCTGAAGTAGTGGACAGCCGTTCTCATTTATTCTATAGAATTTGTGAATGTTAACATAACTTTGTGTTGTGCAATCTGAGTAAAGTAGGAAGGAGAACTAGGGAGGAGGCGTTCACTCCTTGAACAATAATATTGAAAAACAAACAAAATGTGTGAAGGATCCGGCCATCCAGCCCTATTGTTACTTCAGATTTTAATCTGATAGGGTGTAGTGTAGACCTTCATACATAGCCTACAATGTAGATTGAAGAAATACAGATTTTCAAAATGACCATAAGATGATAAAATAACATTTACTATATATTAAACATTGCTTCATCGTCCACCAGATACAAACTAGAGTACAGATGTATTTAGTACTTGAGGTAAGTGTAGTAGCCTACGCAGAACTTCCAAACAAGTGTTAAATTCAAAATTGATAAAGTTGTAATTTTGTCCCTATTTTAAATTTTTTTCTCCAACACTTTAAAAAAAAAAGTGTTTGAAATATGTTTGACAGCATTCAGTTGAATGGAATGTTTCCCTTACTCACAAGAAACTTCAGCATTTTGTTCAAAATCCATGCAGAGGTCTTGGTAATGGTATTACTATAATTCATACATGTACATGTGTACCCTATACCTGTGGAATGCTGAAAGAATGACAGCACCTGTCTGATGTCGATCATCACCTCTCAAGTTACTTCCTGCAAAAAAAATTCTGCATGAAAATTAATGATCACCAGTTCACCCTTTGTATACTGAGATTCATATATTTCAAAATCCACATGTGAATATATATAGATGACATAAAATTGATACACAGACATGTATATGTATGTGGAAAGATTAGTAACAGAACATGATATAGCGTTGGCTTGTAAGCAAAAATGTAATACTTTTAAGCTGGTTTGTAAATACACCATTCCTTACAGTCAGTAACATTAGAAATTGCCAAAACTGTGTTATACACATGTACCCTTGGGGAAGGTGATACTCCAGTAGAAAGGTATTACTAGTATACCGTATGTGCCTCCCAAATGAATAACTTTTTCATATAAAAATATCCCTAAACATGGGTTGATATTTGCAGTGTCGCGAAAGAAATATCAGCAATGGTTTGCGAGAATGGGGAAAGGGGAACATAAAACTTTGGTGGGTCACCAGAAATTGTAAGGTGCATCTAATTGGCGTAATCTGTAATGAGCACTTTGTTTTCTACCGTAATCATGTTGGTGAACCCTGGACGAAAACCTGGAGAACTCTTGTAGATTTTACTGACACTACTAGTCTAAGGAGGATTATGATGATTTCAAAGCTGAGTAGGTATTCTAATCTCTTGCCATCTGCTAGCTTTTTAGTCAGAAAACTCAGAAAATAGATGTCAGGAATTAGCACTTTGCCATGTTTAGCTGAGGGTTACCACATGTTGCTTCAGGGCAAAGAATTCTTCCATCTGTTCTTAATGCTTGTATACAAAAATCCCTACATGTGAAGAAGTCAAAGATATAGTTATCTTTGCAATGGCAAGATTAAATAACACTGTACATTTGCGTCTATCGGAGAGTGTTACAAAACTCATGCATCAGTAAATTGAAAACATGTTGAAACACAAAAACTCATTTGTAAATTTCCCAAGGGGAAATATATATTTTATTATCATCAAGTGTGCTTCGTTTTGAATCCTGGGTGAGTTAGCAAGACTTTCAATAAATGAATTTGCAAGCCAACATTCATAATTTAAAAGGGAAATTGAGCTAAGAATGTAATGGACAGAACAATTACAGTGTAAATATTTTTTTATAGCCATAGAGTAAATATCTCA
The DNA here is from genome assembly GCF_964340395.1 of Glandiceps talaboti. Lineage (NCBI taxonomy): Eukaryota > Metazoa > Hemichordata > Enteropneusta > Spengelidae > Glandiceps > Glandiceps talaboti. The sequence continues at coordinate 15,313,172 of NC_135559.1, forward strand.
TCATTGGTTTCTTTCAACAGGTTTTGTTGAATGCATAACAATTGTATTGTTTTACTCATGACATTAGTACTTACAAATTGATAATTTAGCCATGCAATTTCTATTAATTATGAAAAGGGCATATAATATACAGGACCAGTTTGGATTATGACTATCTGATAGTTTGTAAATTCTTACCTCCGTTCACCTCCCCATTCTCGATCTCTGTAATCAATGAAGGGTCTTTGCCTCCAATAGCTTGTGCTCTGTCAAGTTTTAACCCCCAAGTCTTTGCAAAATAAAAGTCCACTACATGATCTTATAGAAAAATGGAACCTATGATATAGTCATTAAAGGGGCATAAACTTTAGGTTTATGTGTGTGTGTGTGTGTGTGTGTGTGTGTGTGTGTGTGTGTGTGTGTGTGTGTGTGTGTGTGTGTGTGTGTGTGTGTGTGTGTGTGTGTGTGTGTGTGTGTGTGTGTGTGTGTGTGTGTGTGTGTGTGTGTGTGTGTGTGTGTGCGTGCGTGCGTGCGTGCGTGCGTGCGTGCATGCGTGCGTGCGCCCCTTCGGAAGGGGAGATGGGGGGGGGGTTATTTTTACTACATATATGTGCTTGTCACCATTCTGCATACTACAGAGCATATTTAACCACCACTTGTGAATTGGTAAAACATAATTTTTTTCATTAATATGTAAATTATTTTATGATATGATTTAATATATATCATAAAAGTTGAGGAAACACATGCTGTCAACTTATCTAGGAGATTAAAGACTTATAATGCCATTGAAGGCATGCATCAATGTTGATAATTAAGAATATTTTTAATAAGTTTTATGTAAGTTTATTTTACTCAGCTATAAATTATCATTGTGGCTCTTTAAATTTAAAAATATGTAGTATATGCTTATTGGTGTTTACTGCAGTCAGTACATGGAAGTGTATGTTTGATGCTGTAGTACTACTAGTAGCCAGGAAACTAGATGAATATTGTTATGGGGTATTTATAGGACAAGTAGTTATTTTTCTGAGAGAATGATTATTCTTAATACAGGAGCCATTTGTTATATATGTCAAACTTTGTGACACTGACAAATGTAAGTATTAGTAGAAACACAGACAAATACATGCACAAATAACTACTCCATGTAAGTGACAAATATGTATACTTCAGCCAAACTGCATACATTCAAAGTCCAACTTAATTGTAATAGTAGAAGTGATGCTGTCAATGGGTAGCTAGTCTTTGTACATTTTTGAAAACTGAATTCAAGGCCAAGATACAGGGTTTCTTAGGGTGTAACTTCCACTGACAAAGTTCTGAAGTCAGAGATAAGATATCAGGGGTGGTGACATTGCATTTCTCTGATAAGCAACTGTTGTACAAATACTACATAGTTACGTTATAACGAATTTCTTGACTGGTGAGGAATCACAGACTTTTTTGATTATACACCAAATAATGGGAAAGAAATACACTTCCATCAGGAATTTATTTAAAGACAGAAACTGAAAACTAAATATCCCACATGTTATCAAAGTGCTGACTATATAGTATAAATAAAGCAGAATACTCTAGACAGTAGACTGACTTATGTTTGTTTTGGTTATTCCCCAAGGAAATTAATTATAGCATGTATCCTTTGAAATTGCAAAATTGGTTCTATTAAAGTTTCAAACACAATGCATAATACTGTTTGAAGGAAATTGTGAATCGCCAAAGTAAATTTTTTCTGAAACATTGATGTTTGATGCAGTTTCAGTAGAAAGAACAAAACATAGACTTGTTCAAGTTGTTGTGTCAAAAAAAGGTACATGCAAATGTTAGCAGTTGTGCTGCAATGCTATACATTCTATTTTATCCATACTGTTATTTTCATATGACTGATTTTGACAGCTTGTACAAATTTTCTTTAAAAAGTTTTTGTCTGTCAAATATAGTGTGAACAGATTGTGACTGTTGTATTGTACCTATATAGATTAATTTGCAGCAAACAGGATTTTCTCTGTTGTAAGTGTCATTATAATATAATATCATGCCTCATCGCCATTTTCCATTAAAACCTTCCAAACATAGCTGTTCCAGATTTAGATTTTATAAATTGAAATAGCGGTGATTTGTAGCCTGACTGAGCACACAGTTCAGTCTCCTAATACTAGTCGGGACAAATAACCGTCTGAGGTAAAAAGTTGTATAGAGATCGTATACACAGTTTGTAGAATTGTACAGAATGTTAAAAAGGAAATCGTGTCCAGTACTTCATTCTCAGATTTATTCAATTCGTAGTCAGTATTCACTAGCCTAGTGAAGCACCAAATACTTGTATGCTTCTCATAGGAATTACTCCTGCATTCAATTTATTTGCCTGTCACTTGCATGCAGAGTAGTGATTTGTATGTAAATGGCCAGACTGTGCATATATTTGCATATCATTTGCATGCAAAGTAGCAATTTGTATGTATTTGGCAAGACTTGAATAATATTATTAACTATAGTAATAATTATATTAGTAATAACAGTCTGACTAGATTGTTAACGGTTCTTTGGACAAGCTTTGGCTGTTGGGACTAAAAATATGTATGACAGCTAACGATGGCAGCGTATGATTTGTGTACAAACAAATACTCCCTCCCTCTCCTTGAGGTTGACATCTAGATATCTGATGTGAGAATTTCCTAGTAAAGAATTCAGATAATTGGCCCTGACAGCTTGCATGTAAGACCGAGTTATAAGAAGCCATTTGAGACAAATGGAATACATGCTTTGAATAAATATAGTCAATACTTTGCCTTAGGACATGCCAAAGAGAATCATGATTTTTGAGAATGTGTCATTTGAGAAGAAATCTCTTGCCTTGTTATGTCTTCCTGTCTCCTTGCAAAGTGTTCCATCCAATTTCAGCTGGATTACCCCTTTGGCCAAATTTTTGGATTATTTTTCTAGTCTAAATAAGCATCACCCTTGTTTTCTCCAGGGTTTCTTCACTTTTACATGTTGAAGGGGAACAAAGGTGAGGCTATAGGGAAACAGTCACTAAACCTGCCTTGTGCCACCTCTCTAAAAACAGACCTATAAAAATTAGCTTATACTGGGATGGGGCATTATGGGAAGTAATTAAAGGAAGGAGCTTCACACCTTTTGAAATAATCACCTTAGGTTCAGCATTTGTTGGTACAGTAGGTCTCTTGAAAGTGTTAATAATTTTTATATTTCTATTCATGTATGTCAACATTTCAACCTTCAGGAGGTGACATATGAGTCTTAGATAAGTAGTGACCAGAGATGCCCAGAGGCAGATACTGCTGAGTTATAAAACTATCTTCTTTTTTTTTTGGAAAAATATGTGTAATCATACATGTAGTAACACATGTACTGTGATTTGGTACCTGCAATAGCTTTTACCTTATGCTAGACGGTCAAAATAGAACAAGAAGGTTGACTTATTCTCATGTGCGCATGTGCAGAAGTTATGGTGTTGAGCAAGAAATTGAATGTTTGTTATTTTTATGATGCGCCCAGGCATATTCTATTTCAGGTACTGAGGTAGTCTAAATCCTCGCCGTTCTCCACAATCGTGATTATAACATGTATTAACTGGACTAGTACTAGTAGTACCGAGAGAGAATTTGACTTAGAACAGCACACCTATTGCATCAACAGGTACATGTATACTAATAAAGCCTTTTGACAGAAATGAACTGAAAACCAATTTCTGTCTGTATCAGCTTGAATTATGTGTTAGTCTTACAGTTGACTAGTTCAAGTTGGTAACAATGTTATGGATCATTAGAATTGTGTTCGAAAATAGAACTTGTTTTTGCAGATGATAACATTGTTGTTAAATTCAACATGACATGTACTGTTTGCATGCAAGATATTGTATCTGTTAAAATAAACAAGACAGAGTCAATGGCAATCATTTGTTTTAAATGTCAGAGATTTGTACATCCTGGATCACTTGTAATGTAGACTAAGAGTAAGACTGAAGTGAATACAAAGTGCATTACAGGAAGCCTTGAAAGAGTGTCTTGCAATCAAACTTGAAATCAAGGTCAAAGGTCAACATAGTCTGAGTTCATTGACTTGCTAAGTGAAGTCTGATTGGATTCTGCTCATGCAGTGTCAAGTTTTAGTGCACATAGTCTGTATCTTGAAGCTTGATTTTTTAAAATCTACCCTATGTAATATTAAATGAATAGATTTTGATAGTACAAGGTGAACCACTGAAGAATGACTCGTCTGCTCAAAAAATATTTTGGTAGTGTACAGTTATGTGATGAATCATAGTGAAAATTATTAATAAAGAATATTTTTTGAACACTTCAGAGTCAAGAGAAAGCTTTACTGCTAAGTCTTCAAATAATATGTTTTGTTTGCAAGGCTTAAGAACTGAACTACCATTAGGTGTTATTGGACATCGTAATTGTTCTGTTTGCATTTTCTCATTTATTCGAATCATTGAATAAATAGAGTGTGCATGCTATGAAATTTTTAGGAATTCATAATATTGTATCTGTATTGTATTGTATTGATAACAGACCAAGTATTTTGTCTTTCCAAAAAAAGCAATAAAAATTTGAGAAGAAAATTTAAATAAGATATTGATTATTTATAAGCCTCAAAGAGGCCAGTTAGTACACAGGGAATAGTGTGAAATATACACATTTGACATTTAAGTTTTTATTGAATTTTACGGGTGATAAAACTCACAATATCACACCTGTGAATTATAAATATTAAATGAAAGCGTTGTAATTAGATGTTATTCCCCAATATTTTTCTTCGTTCAGTCAAGGAAAATATGAGTGACCTAAGGGGCCTTTGGCTGAATGAAGACAAATATTAGAGAATAACATAATTATACCTGCACCAGTAATATAAAAGGAAAATTGGGGAAAGCAATGGCAGTTTTAAATGTTTTGACTCATATTTTGAACAAAGCAGAACCAGTGATGTAGGCACACGTTATCGTAACATAGACACGCGCTGTCATGACGTAGAACGACCAGAGTATATATTCCATATTTTTCATTCTAAATGGCTGGTGCATGGTATAATGGATGGAAAAAAATAATAAGGGTTTATTGCTTTACTAGGCCACTGGCACATATGCAAAAACAGTACATAACACGAAACAAAAATAACATGAATAAAAATAAAATGTGCTTTCTTTATGAGTTGTAAAAAATTATCTGTCAATAAGAAAAAATCCAATTGTAGTTTCAGTGTGCGAAGTAGGCATTGAAAATTTGTGCACACAAAAAAATTAATAAATTTAAATATTTATTTATAAACATACTACATACTAATGAAAGTGCATCTTAGAATTTAGAGGGGCACAAGCTTCTAGTTTATGTTTTTGGGACATATTTTTTACTGTACATGTACATAAAATCATACCCGTTGTATTCTAATTACTGAAGCATATTTAAAGATCACTTCTTCTTGGCAGAACCTAGTATTTAGGAAAAATTTATAAATGATTCAATGACATAATTTTAGGACACAGTTTCTAAAAAGTGAGGAAGCTGTTATTAATATTATGCCATCAAATGTGCTAACAACACCAAAATATGATTTAATGCCATTATTTATGGTTTTATGTTAGTATTTTTACTCAAGTCAAATGACTGAAAAACTCGGTTTTTACCACATTACAGTAAGTTCACAGTTACAGTAATTGATATCCGTGTTGTTGCATTCATTTTGATGGTCTGGATGAAAAAACCTTCATGCATTAATTACTAGGAAAACTACTTACTGGAGAATCACTGTTGCTTAGTAACTACCTACTGTAGGCAAAACCTTTCAAATTTTTATGTCCTGTTTGTTTAAGATTCATTCAACATCTGTATAAATCTGTGTAAAAATATGCTAGAAACTGTTCACTTTCCTTTTATGAGTGATTTCTGTGCTCTAATATTCTTTTAAATCTTTTAAAAAATATCAAAGAAATGGTTCGATTTCCTTTATGTACAATTTCTATAGTGTATTCTATACTGTAATATTCTTTGTAAATATTTTTTAAAAATATAAGAAATAGTTTGAATTCCTTTATGTACAATTTCTATAGTGTATTCTATATTGTAATATTCTTTGTAAATATTTTAAAAATATAAGAAATAGTTTGAATTCCTTTATGTACAATTTCTATAGTGTATTCTATATTGTAATATTCTTTGTAAATATTTTAAAAATATAAGAAATAGTTTGAATTCCTTTATGTACAATTTCTATAGTGTATTCTATATTGTAATATTCTTTGTAAATATTTTGAAAAATATAAGAAATAGTTTGAATTCCTTTATGTACAATTTCTATAGTGTATTCTATACTGTAATATTCTTTGTAAATATTTTAAAAATATAAGAAATAGTTTGAATTCCTTTATGTACAATTTCTATAGTGTATTCTATATTGTAATATTCTTTGTAAATATTTTAAAAATATAAGAAATAGTTTGAATTCCTTTATGTACAATTTCTATAGTGTATTCTATATTGTAATATTCTTTGTAAATATTTTAAAAATATAAGAAATAGTTTGAATTCCTTTATGTACAATTTCTATAGTGTATTCTATATTGTAATATTCTTTGTAAATATTTTAAAAATATAAGAAATAGTTTGAATTCCTTTATGTACAATTTCTATAGTGTATTCTATATTGTAATATTCTTTGTAAATATTTTGAAAAATATAAGAAATAGTTTGAATTCCTTTATGTACAATTTCTATAGTGTATTCTATACTGTAATATTCTTTGTAAATATTTTTTAAAAATATAAGAAATAGTTTGAATTCCTTTATGTACAATTTCTATAGTGTATTCTATATTGTAATATTCTTTGTAAATATTTTTAAAATATAAGAAATAGTTTGAATTCCTTTATGTACAATTTCTATAGTGTATTCTATATTGTAATATTCTTTGTAAATATTTTGAAAAATATAAGAAATAGTTTGAATTCCTTTATGTACAATTTCTATAGTGTATTCTATATTGTAATATTCTTTGTAAATATTTTAAAAAATATAAGAAATAGTTTGAATTCCTTTATGTACAATTTCTATAGTGTATTCTATATTGTAATATTCTTTGTAAATATTTTTAAAATATAAGAAATAATTTGAATTCCTTTATGTACAATTTCTATAGTGTATTCTATATTGTAATATTCTTTGTAAATATTTTGAAAAATATAAGAAATAGTTTGAATTCCTTTATGTACAATTTCTATAGTGTATTCTATATTGTAATATTCTTTGTAAATATTTTAAAAAATATAAGAAATAGTTTGAATTCCTTTATGTACAATTTCTATAGTGTATTCTATATTGTAATATTCTTTGTAAATATTTTTTAAAAATATAAGAAATAGTTTGAATTCCTTTATGTACAATTTCTATAGTGTATTCTATATTGTAATATTCTTTGTAAATATTTTTTAAAAATATAAGAAATAGTTTGAATTCCTTTATGTACAATTTCTATAGTGTATTCTATATTGTAATATTCTTTGTAAATATTTTTAAAATATAAGAAATAATTTGAATTCCTTTATGTACAATTTCTATAGTGTATTCTATACTGTAATATTCTTTGTAAATATTTTTAAAAATATAAGAAATAGTTTGAATTCCTTTATGTACAATTTCTATAGTGTATTCTATACTATCTCCTCAGTAAATACAATAGTGCATAAGTAAACATGTTTGGTCAATAGTACAATAACATTATGTTAGCGTTGACCCAAGTTCTTTGACACTGGCACTGACCTATCAGTAACCAGTAACAAAACAAGTCTGTACTCAACACAGGAAAATATGGGTTAAGATAATGGAACTTTGAAATTTAGATATTCTGGCAGTGATGATTGATTAGGGGTAAAAAAAGGTGTGGTTTCGATTACATTCAATTTTAAAATAGGTGGGGTAGGTAGACTTTTTATTTTATTTTATTATATTTTTTTTAAATGTGTGAGTGTCTAGTTCAGGTTTTCCATTGTTTTCCAAATGGTCTCTGCATTGTTTATTTCTTCCTATCAGATGTACATCAATTACAGATTGGAAGAATAGTTTTATATTGTCTTTTTAAGTTGATATCAGTTTCGGCATCCACTATTTCTTGCGAGACTTCATGATTTTCATGATTTTATTATTATTTTTCTCGAATATGTTAAAAAAAGTAGGTGGGGTCGGGTAACCGGAACCAAACGACTTTTTAGCACAACTGAACTTGTTCAGTAGTGCTATAGGGATCGCCCGGCGTCTGTCTGTCTGTCTGTGTGTGTGGATGTGTGTGTGTGTGTGTGTGTGTAAACAACTTAAAGTCAAAAACCGCTGAACCGATTGCCACGATATTTGGTGGGTCCATTACTTTGGGTGTCTAGTTGGGAAATTGTTCAAATCAAAATGATCGCATCACAGGTGTGTGATTTGGGTCAAAAAATGTGATTTTTGGTCAAAAAACTTAAACTCAGAAACTACTGGGCAGATTGGTGCGAAATTTGGTGGGAACATTCTTAAGGGGGTGTAAAGTAAGATTTGTTCATGACGGGATGATTCCATCAGTGATATGCAAATTAGGGCTAAAAATGTGTCTTTTTGGTTAAAAATCTTTAATTCTAAAACTACTGAGCAGATTGGGCTGAAATTTAATGGGAATGTATCTAGGGATGTATGGACGAAGAAACATTAAGCATACCATGATTCCATGAGTGATATGCAAATTAGGTGTAAAAATGTTCATTTTTGGTCAAAAACTTATATCTCAAAAAGTACTTGGTCAATTAGTCTGAAACTTGGCAAGATGTTTCTGAAACTGTTATTCTGCAGATTTTCTTCAAAATATTTTGACAAAATCGGCCCTAGCAACCATGACCACACCCTTTAGCAACAACCAAATGGCAGTATATTTTGGTCAAATAACAACATCATCTGGTAAGCAAGTGAGTAAACATTCAAAAAATGTATGCAAATACCCTAGCAACCATGACCACGCCCATAGCAACAGCCAAACGGTGGTGTATTTCACAAAGATAACAATAGGGTTTAATAGATAATTGAATAAACATCCAAAAAATGTATGTAAATTTGCATAGCAACAAGACCACGCCCATAACAACAGCCAAATAATCACGTATATTGCAAAGATAACAACAGGAATAGAAAGACAGATGAATAAACATTCAAAAAATGTATGCAAATACCCTAGTAACCATGACCACGCCCATAGCAACAGCCAAACGGTGGTGTATTTCACAAAGATAACAACAGGGTTTAATAGACAATTGAATAAACATTCAAAAAATGTATGTAAATTTTCCTAGCAACAAGACCACGCCCATAGCAACATAGACTAGCATATGGATAAACATTTTTAAAAACTACAGTTGTGCTACAACGCCATTGGCGGTATTTTTTTATTTGGCCTTAACAAAAAATTTAGACAAAGGAATAGAGATTTGACAGATTATTCATACACTAATTCTTGATATGAATAAAAACAATACAGAAAAAATGTTAAGATTTGGCCCATGTCCCTTGTAAAACAAATTAGGGGTTCACACAGGACAAGTTCTGTCAAGTCTCTTGCAACTCTATTCTTAACCCAACACAACAAAATGTGAACAGTCTAAGTCAACCCTGAGGTGGATAACATTGGGCCAGGGGCAAGATGGTAGTTTTGGACTTTTTAGACACAAAATTTGATTATGTCAATAGTGTTTGGTTTCCACAATAGGGTTCAATGGGATAGTTTAGTGAGCCAGTGTTCAGGGTTACTGCTGCTGTTAAATCATTGGAACAAATGAAGGCTAATTTGATATTCAGTATAAATAAATAAATACAGATTTTGGTCTGTGATTGATGTCTGACACTGAGTCAAGTACAAAATACATTGTGAATGAGACCCAAAATCCAGTTTATCAGTTTTATGACTTTGTCAAAGTCGAAAATCACATTTTGTAGTCTGAACACAGTAATTATCTATATCACATCTGTAGGCAGTAATGATATGTATATTTACGAGATGTAAATTCATTATCCTTAGACAAATAACTTCCTTTTCTGAAAAGAGCATTCTAAAAGATATTAAACGTTATCAGTGACAAAATATTTTGTTCTGCATATTTAGAGTCATTTAGTGTTATTCTTAAATAAACAATATTATCCCTACCAAAAGCATCATGAAAGGTGTGTTATTCATAAACAAATATGTGTATGTAATTTATGTAAAATTATTCATTTATTGGAGCCATTGTAATGTGGGAACACGGAATTCTTGTGACCCAAAATTAAGTGATTCTATTCCTGACGTAAACATAAATTTCATAAAATTTTGAATGAGAAAGTATTCTAGAGGTGCAAATTTTATCAGTACATAGATAAACTTAACAGTAAATCTGTTACGAATGTAAAAGTAAAAATCTTTGTAAATGGGAAGTATTTTTAGAGGAGCAAATTTTATCAGTAGTGATGAATTTAAATAATAGTAAGTCTTCCTGTATGTTAGGAACCTGAAATTCGTTAAAAATCTTTGTAAATGGGAACTATTTTCAGAGGAGTGAATTTTATCAGCGATAAAGGTATTATATACATGTTAGCAAATCTGTTTATGTATTTAGTATCTTTCTCATTTTGTGATTAAAATAGAATCTGTTGAAAGCCTAGAGAAGCGATTAATCAGTCTGTCCCTTTTACATGCAGCCATTGAGCATATACAAAGCATAGCAGGGCTTTTAGGTTGCATAATGAATGAACAAACATCAGAAAATCAAATCAATCATTGTGGCAGGAATAACAAGAAAGTGGAAATTCTGCAACCTTAGTGTAACATAATATGTTGTTATGCAGTGTTACAGATTTAGACACAGTTAGGCTCAATCTCATTAAAATCTAATGTAGGAATATTGCTTGATTCCTTTATTTACCTTCATTTCCTTCATATTTTTGATTTTTTTCCTTCCGGGAGTGGTTGCTTCGTCCTACTATTATAATGTCAAAATGTAATCAATTTTCAAAACTAACCCCCTTCCCACCTAAAAAAAGAAAGTAAAAATAAAAAATGAAATTAAGAAAAACAAGAAAATGGAAAAAATTCAGCAATTGGTCATTTGTATCACATTCATCTGTGCGTAGTGAATATTGCTGGACACGTAAGACTGTTTGCATGCTGTGATTTAGTAGAAATTTTTCAATATGGTTGATCCGTAATCAATGATTTTGATATATTAGTCTGTATGGTTAGGATTTTATTCTGTTGTTTTATTGACTTTGAAAAGGATTTATGTCACCTAACAGCTGGAGACCTACATGTCAGGGACACAATTATTTTAGATTTAGACCTCTCATGGTATCCAAATTTTGTTGTTACGAGTCAAAATGATAAACACTGAACTGTCATTTTTTGTAAGTCAACACATTGTATGACTATGAGATAGCAGAACACCAAATTTTGATGCGCCACTAAGAATTGTGTGTGTCAGCAGTGGCACGTCAAATTGGCTTAGACGGCACACTGATTTAGAGTGAACTACTGACACTGCATATAACAGTCGTAGCATGATGTTGGAATTTGGCGCCAATGCCGCAATTAGTTGAAAAAGAACATAGAAAAGACTCGAGTGAAAATGACAAGAAATGTGATAAATCTGCATGTGTTTTAGAATAAATTCAAAGTGGATAACATTGTGTCAATAATAAACTAAACATAACATATTCAGATATTTTAATGTTGTTTAAGTTCAATTCCTGCAACTGTTTCTTATACATATTGTTATTTTTTAAGGGAGGGGGCTTGTTTGAATTCAATTTGTGCAACTGTTTCATATACATATTGTATATTTGGGATGAGGTTGGCACTTCATAAAATCTGAAGATGTTTATCATATAAACATGTACAATGTGTGGTCAATGGATTTTTGAATACAATATTAGCTAATTTGCATACTATGTGGTTTGCTTCCTCAAACTTGCTTGACTCTGTGAGTACAATTATTCATTTGTGTCTTTGTTCTTTTTCATGATATTGCATGTTTATGATAACATAATATTACAGAACCCAATGAGACGCGAGTGCAAGCGTGGCCCACTCCGGGTACTTGCATGAGTGCTTGCAGTGTTCTCTGCACCCATACTTACACAAGCATAGCAGTGAAAATACCGCTAGTATGCACACACACATACCACTGTAAGTAATCTCTGATACAAGTTTGGTACATATGTAATAATATGTTATATAAATAATGTGGTGGATTTATGTGTCATATGGTAGATGTAGTTGTAAAAACTTTCTAGACATAAAAGATACATGCATTTGTGTGTATCGGTAGTTAGAATGCAATGTTGTAGTTGGCGCCAGGTAGATAATGAATACCATGTTATAAACACCTCATAGGAATTAGAGGTGTTGGAAGATATCCTGGGGTTAGGTTGCTAAGATGATTTCAATCCCAGATAATAGACTCCCTAGACGTATCAAATTATATCCATCACTGTGGTCTTATTTTGAAGCTGATTGTCTACTGTAGCGTAGCATTGGTTGAATATTTAATGCAAATTTTAATGCTTAGTGAATCTCATAATAATAGAATTTCACAGGTTTAGGGTAAACTAGGGTAGAACATTTTGCAATACAGACTCCAACAGGGAACTTGCAATCCAGACTGAGCATGCTCAGATGCAAAGGACTGGGATTATATGTGGTTATCGTAATACGTACATGTAATCTGGAGCTACCGATAAAATACCCCCCCCCCCCACACACACACACACACAATGGTCAGGGTAACTATGAATTGATTATTTGTGGTTACATTACAAACGATGTAACAATATTGCTTATAACACTAATTGATTAGTATTTATTATCACATTTCCCATGATGCAACATTCAACATGGTGGGTTTGCAAGTTCCTATTTTGTAACAGATAGACAACCAACATGTTGTACAAGAAGTCTAGAATATCCTGCTGTTAAGTTTTATGGAAGTCTTATAATAAATCCTAATACTATCGAATTTCACAATACTGTTCACCTTTTCTGATCGATTCAACCATGCCGAAACCAATAAGAAACTGGACATGCTACACTTTTAAGATAGCAAGATTGAATGAGTACAGTTTTTTATGCTCCATTGTGTCTAAGTGAAATGAACTACACATGCCACCATACAGACATCAAATGAACACAACAAAGAACATTTTATGTGTCCTTCATCAAAATTGTAATGGTCAGTGAGCAGAATGAGTAATATCAAGATCAGAGAACCAGCTAAAATTATGGGATAGGCAGTGTCATCAACCTAAAAGTGATAAAATCTTTAAAAATGAGAGATGATAAGAGGGTACACCATCCACAATGTCTTCCATGTGTGCAGTTTGAGATAGGGGTAATGATACATGTATCCGAGTTATACCAGATGCAACATGCTTGGTTGATATGTACAGTGTGTTCACAAGTGTTTACAAGTGTAGCCATGATCAGTTTGATTTTGAATGGAATTCTTCAATATTATCAGTGGTTGAATTTTAATAGCTAAGTGTTAAAAATATTGTCATTGTTTCAAAAACAATCTGTTAGTGTTTAGTGTAGTGCCTTTAATAGCTATTACAAGTCAATAAATCTGTTATTGTTTAGTGTAGTGCCTGTAATACATGGAGCTATAACAAGTCAATAAATGTGTTATTGTTTAGTGTAGTGCCTGTAATAGCTATAACAAGTCAATAAACATGTTATTGTTTAGTGTAGTACTTATAATAGCTATAGCAAGTCAATAAATCTGCTATTGTTTAGGATAATAGCTATAACAAGTCAATAAATATGTTATTGTTTAGGAAAATAGCTATAACAAGTCAATAAATCTGTTATTGTTTAGTGTAGTACTTATAATAGCTATAGCAAGTCTATAAGTATAAATCTGTTATTGTTTAGGATAATAGCTATAACAAGTCAATAAATCTGTTATTGTTTACAGTTTAGCATAATACCTATACTACTAGCATAACAGTTGCAATAAGCCTGTAAATCTACCCAAGTTTCCACGACAGCGTATCACACCAAATGTCCGAGTATAGAGCATGTACAATCCATTGCCCCTTTTCAAACCTTCACAAAACCATTGACCATACGAATAAATGGAAAATGAAATAAATCTGGTTATCAGACTTTCTGACTTCGTACCTTCATATTCAGCCTGTTTGTAATTTTTATTGTAATTTAAATTCTTGAAATGATCTGATTATATGTGACAACTGACTAATACTATTGCACTATATTGTGTTGATCTAGGAAAGGTGAAAATAAACATTCTAGGTAAGGAAGTAAAAAAGTTTGTTGAACAGAAAACTGGTAACCTTTGACCCAAGTGACCATTGAATTGAATTACCTACTGTCAACTTTTATTGATCTAAACTGGACAGGTGTCAGTTTGGAAAGGTCCGCATGATAACCTTTCATGTGTATTATTAATAAACAAAACACAATAGAAATATGACCCCAATGAAAAATTACTGAATACGATAATTGTGTAATATTTTAAGTTGTCCTATTTATGAGTTGAAAACAGACATGTACTTGATTTATAAGAGCAATGATATGGTTTTTTTCCAGCTGTATCAATAAATGTTTGAAGTGATGGCAATACAAAACTGTGATATTTGATAACGATTTGTTGATGGATAAATTGATGTTAATAGGTACATTCTCTTGTGATGATGGTAGTAGTGATAATTAGGTATTAGGGCAATGTTAGTGATACATGGCGAGGTGATGGAATCAATGTTTTTTTACCACATTGAGGTGTTTGCTGTATACAACTACACAAAATAAGTGAAAACTGGGTGGTTTCAACAAAATTCTACTTGAAAGATTTAAAAGACTAGGTTTCACCCTTTGAACTACAGAGCATCATCATGTCAGCCGAAAAAACATGTAAAATACCGGTGTAGGTACAAGAAACTAAACTAAAGTAGTCTGTAAGTTACAGACATTTGTGCCACGCTATCAGCCAGCACTCAACCACAAGAAGCCTGATAAGGCTGAACAACATGATGTATCTTAGTTTGATCTCTATATATTGTTAAGAAAACACCCTACACACACGTACACACAACCACCTTTCCCAACATCTTCAAGCAAAAAAACAGTGAACACATGTGAAGTAAATAATAAAAGATGTAGTAAATCATAGTATAACTATAAGTGTGTCTTGTATTTCATGATTTATACGACTGTTCTTTGCATGTGTTCTTTATCATCATTTGTATCGTGGAATTAGAAGGAAAGGGCAAGGTTGAACAATTCATCATTCTAGAAACCTTTTTTCAGTTGATCCTTTTCAATGATTACCTACATACATTGTGTAGCAGGGGTTGAATTTAACTTTAGATTTAGCCAAGTGAACTGGTTCAGTAGCCATGTGGATGGAGGTTTACAATGGTCTGATACAGTAACAGACTACATAAATCACCTCATAGTGAAACTTTCATAGATCTTATTTTGTTTCAAAACCATCAATTTTGGTGATTCCTTAGTAACATGGCTCAGAAAATCAGAAAGATGTTAGCCTTGACTATGTTTATGCTGAGATGTTATACTCATAATAACAGAGATAAACAAACTGATACTTTCATAATAAGTGAAATATCTCCACATTTTCTCTGGCATCCTACTTTGACATTGTATACCCTCAACAACAGTTGTATATTTATAGGCTATAAACAGATGTTCAAATGCACATCCTGCTTATGTGACACTACTAGCTAGTTGAACCATAGACAATGGAGCCTTGGAGGGGTCTATGGTTGAACCACTTCTTGTGGTCATACGATATTCTACTATATAATATATTCTATTTCTGAATGTGCTGGCATATCAATGAATATTCAATGTATATGAAATACTGGTATCTGTTTTCCTTCAGACATACATAATGGGTCAGAGCAAAACTTTTTTTATCACCTGCGTAAGTTACAAAATCATGTTAAAACTGACACATTTGAAAAGCACTGTTATTTATTCTCACCATTTTCCCCCAGTATGTAAAATTATCAAATTTTATGCAAGCCATGTTTCAGGTTCAACATTGGCATTGCAACTGCTGTTGAATAAAAGCTAACCTGGGGGGTCACTTACAAAGTGGGTGTCAAAAAGGCCCCTCAGCTGCATCAAATTCAATTAACCACGGATTTAACCATAGATCTTAGAGGAGTCCTCTCCAAGATCTATAGTATAACTCAGCTGTTGTAACGACTGGTTGCAGTGTGTCATCCTTAGACATACTGGATATAAGAAATTTATTACTGGTTTTTAGGAAATTAATATTTGGTGTTTTATAGAGATAGTGCAAACAAATATCTGATGATAAAAATATTGAATAAAACTTTATTCTTCCTCAGATGTCCAATTCGATATTTCAAGTTTCATATGTGTTGAGGAAAACCACTCCACATGAAAAGATCATGTAATGTGAAAATGGGGGGGGGGGGGGGGGGGTTCAACTGTGGAGGTTGGGGGGAGGGGGATGATAGAGATATGATGAATCTGTGGTGTTACAACTATGATTGACTTTGATATTGTGGCTTTTTGCTACTTAATATTATAAAATTTAGTATATCTGTTCTAATGAATACAATTATCTTGTTTTTTCTTTCAGATTTATTTATTGGCTGCTCCCCCTAGTAAAACAGTATTAATTGTATTTCGACTGCATCTGTCTATGTTAAGTGGTGCATTATTGGCTATCATTTTACCTGTCGTTAACACAAGATTGGTAAGTCTTGTATTAATTCACATTTGATTGTTTGACCAGCACAATTTCTGTGTTTGTACTGAGGGCAGTATTACAGTAGGTTCCCTAGTCGTATTACTTTCTAGATTCTCAAACAAAGCATTGGTAAAATGCATAGGAGACTGTGTACCAGTTTTACCAGATTTTGTCCTCTCTGTTATGTGGTGGTTGGTGGTGGTGTGGTGGTGGTGGTGGTGGTGGTGGTGGTGGTGGTGGGGGGGGGGGGCGACACCCAACCTCAAAAGCAAAACAGTGACTGCAGTTACTTGGACTAACATTCTAAAGATTGTAAAGCTGTCTGTCTGGTCTGTGTAATTGAAGAATGTAAACATTGATGAAACCCAGTAGAATATTAGAAGAAAGATAATACATCATTACTTTTTATGTCATTTAAATAACACAGGAACAGGCTCTGTTTTCTTTGATCAAAGTGTCCTTGTGTAGATTTAGATTTTATCGTAATCTGTGATTCTGGTATTCATCAATTTCATGGATACTTTAATTATAGACACACAAGCATGACAGATGCCATAAGCAGTGGTTATAAAAATTGGCAGTTCTGACTTAGATGATGATAGAGAAACGAAGGAAAGTTAGTTGTAGTCGCTATAAAGCTGTATACTAACATTTTCATATTTTGTTCACTGTCCAAAAAAATCACAACTTGCATTGTAAGAAGATCGCCATACCATTTATCTCATGGCAAACTATAGCAGTACCATATATCATAAAGTGAACAAAACGGACAGTTTGCAGTCAGAAGATCTCAGCTTATCAAATTGTGTTATCTGTGTTGGTTAAAATGTCTAATTCTTGCCATAGCCATAGATAACAGTTTGAATATGGTGTTGAAGTATTGTCAGAATTTATCTATCCTTATTGTCAATTCCCTACCAGTATCCCACCCGCCGCAATTTTCTGAGAAGATAATGTAATCCTATTCTTAGACTAGTAGATGACTTTCTCCTATAAAATACACATTCAACCAAATGAATTAGTTTCATTATTTTTCATCACGTCTTAATTCTTGTATACAATATCGTGTTTCTAAAGTGATACTTAACTCCGTTAATATACAGATTTTCAATAATGAAATATGAATAATAGAAATATGAAAATATAATCATATGAGCACTGCTTTGAAGGGTACACTATCACAAAGAATCTGTTTATGTAATTGTTCTCAAATGGAAATTTCAGAAACTATCAAATGGAAATTTCAGAAACTATTACCTTGGAAGTACCTGCAGGCAGCTATTTAATGAGTGCAATTGGTTTTTCACTTGCAAAGATACATTTGAATAAGTGTGTGAAATTGAAGATGAAATTGAATGCCTCCTGATATTTGAAATGCTGCAGGCATTCTGTACTGTATGCTTTACTTTAAATCTGAAATGTACAGACCTAGGGCAAATAACAGACTGTGTGTTGACATCGTAAATGAACAGCAGGTACACTGTATAGTATATGATACATTGATAGCTGTGATGAAAAATTAATCAAAAA
Organism: Glandiceps talaboti; assembly: GCF_964340395.1. Classification (NCBI taxonomy): domain Eukaryota; kingdom Metazoa; phylum Hemichordata; class Enteropneusta; family Spengelidae; genus Glandiceps; species Glandiceps talaboti. The sequence continues at coordinate 15,331,452 of NC_135559.1, forward strand.
GTTATTTGTGACAGACATGATCACAGACTTAGGAGGTTTAGACATAGTCTAATTCTATGATCTAACTTTACATATAGATGATATCAAATCTTACTGAAATTGTTACATTTTAAATATCGTGTTTCTTCATGGGATGCTTTTGTCTCCCTGTTAAAGGCCAACAAAGGTGAGGCTGCATTCCTTTATGTGTCCGAGACGCAGAAAAAAAATCAAATATACCAATCCTGCATCGTGAAACCTCTGTGTGGTTATAAGAATTGCCGGTTCTAGCTTAGAAGATTCTTACAGTATAATGGAATGAGGCATTGTGGGAAATAAAAATGTTAGGAGCGTCTTCTTTGACTTTCATGGCGTCCCCTAAACATAAACTTTTAGAAACACAGCTTAGATAATATCAGCTTCAACTTTGTTCCCTTTTAATGCTTAAAACAGGGCACAAATCAATAAGTGTAAATAGAATTACTACGTAGAAAGGTTAATGTACTCAGAAATACACAAGGTACATTACACTCACAGATGGACTTTGCATTTTGTCCCAAATTTTGTGACACTCAAAAGTGATAAAATAACACACTGAATAGATTTGATTAGATAATACTATTTGCAAACTTTGAGCCATTACATTTATTGCTATATTCTGGATAGAGTTGATACAACTTGAGAGTTTTGAAAATTGTAACCTCGAGATAATATTGTCTTGTTCATTTATACTTTATGAATAATGAAATGCATGGGTTTCTGGCCAGCAAACACGTACATTTTCTTTCATGAAGTGGGCCTCAATCTATTCGTTGTATAGATTACGCAGTACATGTTGTATAATTTGTTGGTGTATTCACGATCTTTTTCTTTCATTTTTACCACATAGCTGCCATTTGAGACTGAAGTTTATTGGATTCAACACATACTAATTTACATTATCATTCCACCATACCTCATGAAATGTGGAGGTAAGTACAGGCTGAGAGAGGACTTGATGTAATAAATATGTGTGGTGATATATGACGTGATGAAGACATGTCAGATATATGTACTATGTACATGTGATGAAGACATGTCAGATATATGTACTATGTACATGTGATGAAGACATGTTAGATATATGTACTATGTACATGTGATGAAGACATGTCAGATATATTGTACTATGTACATGTGATGAAGACATGTCAGATATATGTACTATGTACATGTGATGAAGACATGTCAGATATATGTACTATGTACATGTGATGAAGACATGTCAGATATATGTACTATGTACATGTGATGAAGACATGTTAGATATATGTACTATGTACATGTGATGAAGACATGTCAGATATATGTACTATGTACATGTGATGAAGACATGTCAGATATATGTACTATGTACATGTGATGAAGACATGTCAGATATATATACTATGTACATGTAATGAAGACATGTTAGATATATGTACTATGTACATGACAAGATAATAGTATTTTATGAATGGAAAATACAAACATGTGTAATAGGTCATGAGTCCAAAGTACAGGAGATGGCTAACTAAGATACTGTCTGTCCCCACTTAGATTTCTATCAGCATGTTTGCAGGCCTTCACTGGCAGTTTGCCCTATAAAACTAAGTGGTACGCTATATCAATTACTTCTGACACACCAAAATGTAGTCTTCTGTTTCTTACTATGTGTTGACCATTGTGCACACTGCCCTCTAGGCCAACTTGATGTGCCAGTGAAGCACAGCTATTTCTTGTTATGCACCAAAATCTAGTGTTATTCAGTTCCTTACTATGTGGTGACCATAGTGCCCATTGCCCTCTAGACCAATTTGATGTGCCACTGATGCACAGCCAATTCTTGTGACACCACCATCTAATGTTGCCTTATTCCTTCCTATTTGATGACCAGTATGCCATAGACATTTGGCACTCCATTGATACCCGACATAAGACTTTCTTGCGACACACCATAATGTGTTATTATCCTATTAACTTATTGTATATGGTGACTCAAAACAAAACCCAGTTTTTACCTCCACAAGTAATAGGAATCACTTTGAACATTTCAAAATAATTCTTATCAGATCTTTCCATGACACAAAGTAATAAGTGAAAGCTAGCTTCGGTAGTAAGATATTAAATCGGCCCCATGCAAAGACACATAGATTCTTCTAGATCTAGCAAGTCATAAGGTCAGGAGAAGTGAAGTGATGACTACTAGATTTACTTTCATATATTGTTTATGTTCTACATAACCTTACAGTTTCGTGATATTAAATGAGTTATTTCTCAGAAGCACTTCCCGATCGTGTATTTCTCTGTGTCACTTTAATTGTTCTAGTATTTCTGGAAATAACATGCCCTCAGTTCTAGCCATTTCCTGGTGGGAAAAAAATCAGTAGATGTTATTTAATATGTTAATTATATGCAAATCAATATGTAAATGAGGGTATACAAATCTTCCTTGATTTTCTACTTGTTGGCAAACAATTAGCTTGTTGACAGTGCTAATTGTACTCTGTTTAATTCTCATACCATGCTTGTGTTGAGAATGTGAAAACATTGGTAATTAATGGTACAATTTTAAAAAAGTGTAGCAAATAACGTGATTACAACCATGGCATTATTCAAATGAAGTTGTTATGTAAATGTCCATACACTGTAGAGATGAATATGAATTAATGTATGAAGCATGCAAAGTGTACATGCGATGATTTACATGTAATTATGTATTTTTAAACAATCATGCAAGTGTTAGTCATAATGACTTTGGGGGTATGGCTTATTCAGACTGGCACATTTTCAAATCATAATTACCAATGTTTTCATATTCTCAACACAAGTGTGGTATGAAAGATAAATGTGACTGTCAACAGGCTATCAAACCATGTACATTCTGAGAGGTATAAGTGTCATCTTTTAGAAATCAAAGTACAGAAATATATTAGTGTAGACATTGTTCCCCAACGTTTTCCATTCATTGAGTCAAGGAAAATACGAGTGACTTAAGGGGCTTGTCACTCCGAGTCAAAAAACAAGAAGTGACCAAAACCCTTATGCCATGAATATTTTTTGGCAGAATGAAGAAAAATATGGGAGAATGATATAATGATGCCTGTACAAACATGATTTCTGAAAAATTCGAAAATATTATGGTATTAAGTGAGTGTGTTTAGATGTATTTCAAGCACCATTATATAAATTATGACATAGACACCTGTTGTCATGATGTAGAGCAACCAGGATATACATCCCATATTTTCTGTTTGAACACATTCAACTTGGCTTGCTTGTGGTATAGAGTTGTCAAGTTTATGTTAGGAAGTGTAACTCTAGTAGTAATACATATTATTATTAATCTAACCTAACCATAACCCTAGACCGAATCTAATCGTGTAAGTTTTAGCTCCCTAGCTTGCAGACAAATGTAGTTGGTCAACAGTTCTACTGTGTGCTTGCCAATTGGCTTTCCATCTTGTTATTTGTGTGGAATCTATGCTGTGTTGTTGTTGTTGTTGTTGTACAGTATTGAAAAGTACAACATGTCTTGGAATGAGTTATAGATTGCAATCTGAGTTTGTGAAATTGAGGTGGAGTTTGATTGTAGGGCCTGGCTGTTTTTCTGTCTAAGACAGTCCAGGAACTGGTCTATCTCAGCATCTGGGTAAACAATGACATTCACCAGAACAAGCCAGTATATCATACCAGATAGCTATATATAGAGCTATTAGAGTGAAGTGATAACTCATTTTGTAGTAGGATTAATGAGAGTCTGTATTATGTAGTACTAATGGGTATTCTGTCTAGTGATGGATTTACTAAATATCTCCTCTCTTCAACACTGACCTGTTGACAAACAGTTTGTTTGCCATGGTCACTGCATCAGCTGATGGTGTGTTATGCTCTATTTTGTCGTGACTCATGTAACCACTCATGCATTCTTTAGAACAATTGAAACAAAGAACTTTTACTGCAGCCATGATTATTTGTATAGTTGACCTCTGACCTTTGTGTCCCTTCTATGGAGAAAGTAGTGCAGGCTTTGTGTTCAAAGTGGTGTGACTTTAAGCAACAACAAAAAGAAAACAAAGACAACAAATTTAACCAGGTATCTATGCCAACAATGTTGTCATAACAACTATGGACCCAGTACACTATTGAGTAGAAAATATTTGTTTAAAAAAAATTGGAATGGAAGTCTGACAAGAGAAGCCAATGATATTACATAACTGCTTATAAAGAAAACAACAACAAACAAATGTAACCTAATCTGCAAAAATCTAATGATTCAAAACTTAAATGCTTTATTTTTCTGATGGGTATTATATTCCAAATGAAAGTCACAAGTTATATCAACTAACATTGACAATGAATAGTTGAAAAGTGAAATGAAAATGGCATTGACCTATTTTCTATGCATTTCATGTCAATTTATGTATTGATATGGAATATCATATTCTCTTTTGCTTCCCTCAGCTCCACGTTTTCTAGCCTAGTATTAATGTAGTATATTTCTCAGAAATAAAAAACTCACTGCCAAATAAGATAAATTTCCAGGGAAATTGCTCCTGGAGGCACATTTTACCTTGACTTATCTAGTGAATGAAAAAGAAGTCCTTAGAATTACAAGACAGTTATTGTTACCAGTACTGTTATCTTTACTCTGATAATGCTGTGTGCTGATTTCAGTATTTTCAAACTGTTTGAATTGAATTAAAATTTATTCCAAGTTGATTGTAAATTGTTACTTTATTTTATGTTTATGCAAAGAAATTGTGCTTTTGTACAGGATTTGGTAATTTTTATTCAGAAATAGAATTTTACAACCTTGGCTCATCATCAAAAAGAACAATCATACAAATATCCTGACACTGACATTAGTACCATGCACTGTACAAGCATGTGCATGCATTACCAGTGTTCTGTTGGAACCCTGGTTATAGACAAGGAGGATATGGTAAAAGTGGCGTGGTTGACGAAACATTGTACCATAATTTGGGGTAGGAAATCTTGTGAAATGACTGGGGACTCAGGTAGATTTTACCGATTTACTACCCTTAACAAAAATGCTGTTAGGAACCCCAGTAAATGATTGGGAAACTCCTATCAGGTAGATTTTACCAATGCTGCTTACTGTCCGGAATGAGTTGATCTTCTTGTACCAATTTCATCTGGAATGAGGTAAAATGTAGCACTGTACAACACAGACATGTTTATAGCTATAGCTGTGGAATGTGTACACTTTGACCTTTTATACAAGCAATATCTATCATTGTGTTAAAGTGATAGTGTGGACAATTAGAGATGTCATAGCCATTCTCTCTACACTAGAATGTAATTATATATGATAGCTGGGGAAATTCTCTCGAATAGGATACTGTACTGTACAGTTATTTGTGTCATAGCTATGCAACTAAATAGTAGATTCAGATATGTTATACATGTAGACTATATGGTAAAGTGCATGTATATGTTTGTTTGTTTGTTTGTTTGTTTGTTTCAATGTAGACTATATGGTAAAGTGCATGTATATGTTTGTTTGTTTGTTTGTTTGATTGTTTGTTTCAATGTTTGTTTGTTTGACTGTGTGGGGTGTGTGTGTGTGTGTGTGTGTGTGTGTGTGTGTGTGTGTGTGTGTGTCCAAATGCATGTCTGTGTTTGGCTGTGTGTGTATCCGTATGCATGTCTGTGTTTGGCTGTGTGTTGGCGAACATGTCTGTATTTGTCAGTGTACCAGTTTCATGCACCACTGATGTACAACAATGTCTATTAACAAGCCAAAATTGTATGTCTCATCCTAAAGTAACTCATTTTGGCCAACAAGAAATTTGTCTGTCTTTCATTGACACGGCCAGTGTCACCTGATGTTAAGGCTTTAGAGAAAAAAAATCTGCTGGCAGAATGAATGTGTATGTAGGTGTGATGGACTGCCATTTGTTAGACCTAGCTCTCACAATATTTGCACTTTTGTGGTGAGCTAGGTAGTTCATCGTTGCATCAAGAGTCAGCAGAGTTAAGGGTTGGCTCCCTAGCTTAAACTAATTTGCATAATTTACAGATTCAGAATCAAAATATTGAGTTGATCCCAATTTTTTGTACTATAGGTAAGAGGGTTTCAAAAGGATTATTCAAATATTACTACCAGTTTACCTTAAAAGTATCTGTGTAAAAACCATAAAAATTCTTTGTTTCTAGGTGCGTTTACACCAGAACCATTCAGTGACTTTTGTTGGGTAGGCTGGACAACAGGAATCATATTTATGTACCATTTCCTTCCATTGCAAGGACTGGCCTGGGTAAGTAACCCGTCAATTTTGTTAAGCTCAGTGTTTGTTTATTGATTGTCTTTCTTTGTTTGTCTGTTTGTACTCACAGGTGTGTATAGTTGGGAGACTGGTGGTAGTGTTATGACATGGGCCACTTTATCCGTTGGTCTTCATTTTTTGTATTATTTTGTGCCATTACAAGCTATTGGTATGGTAAGAAACTATTTCTGTTTGGGTGTTTTAGGGAATTTGTTTCAACTTACAGGTGAATCATTAGGGGATTCTAGTGAAACTTTGCTACAGCAGAATGTGGTCCTGGTCTTTCACTAACTTTCTATCTGCTACACTTTTTTTGCCTACTCTGCACCCAGTTAACTTTTCCAGGGAGCTATTACCAAAGGATTGACAAGCATCGCATGCCATCACATCTAAACATGCATTTATCGCTCTTCATCATTGATCGATTGATTGATTGATATATTGATTGATTGCTTGATTGATCAATCGATTGATTCAACGCTTTGCTATCTTGTTCTTTCATTCTTTCTTTCAGGGAGTTGGGCTCACTTATGGTATGTGTTAACTCTGATCTTTCTTTCTCTCTTTCTTTCATTCTTTCTTTCTTTCTTTCTGTCTTTCAGGGAGTCTGGCTCAGTTGTGATTTCTGTTAAGTTTGATTTGCCATATCTTATTGTACATGCTATTGTATGGTGTACACTGTAATTCTAAATACCATCCAACCAATAGCGTATTGACCAACACTGAGCATGCTCAGATGCAAAGGATTGTGGGATTTTTTATTATCGCAATAATATCAAATCCTTCGTTATCAGGAGAACTCTCGTGTAATGGTATGGGTAACCAAAACTAGATATTTTGTAGTTATGAACAAAGTGACACGTTGTGTTTAACACCTTGATTTACATCAATAGCATTATTTCGAAATAATTTGAACCTAAACTGCTAAACATCACCAACTGTAATCTCTCAAGGGAGCGTGCCACCAGCTACAAATCATATCAAAATAGTGCTATTTAATGATACATTGCCCATCTGTATGCCCTCTAAGCCAATTTGACGTGTGCCAAACGCACACAATTTCTAATGATGCATCAAACTTTGGTGTTCCCCTATCTCTTACTATGTGGTGACTGACAAGAAATGCCAGTTTTAATCATTTTGACTCACAACAACAAAATTTGGCTATTTTGTTAGAGGGTACACTGTTACCCATGATACACCATTCAAAATGGCAGGTTTATATTTGTGCTATTATGCGTTGAAATGATAGTTAACCTAACAGCTGCATCAGCTGCTGATTAATTGTTATCTTTCAGCACAGCTTTCTTGTTTTCTTTTTTATCCCAAACTGTCCTCCCACATATTTAACATGCTATATAAAAATGCCTTTGTTTATATAGTTACCACTGTTACTGTATTATTACGCATCTCTCCAAAGAGACACAATTACCATAGAGGGCGCTGTTCATATTTCACCAATCTTTGTGACTGTTTGTAATCTATCTTATGAAAAAAAAAATCAGTGGATAGCTAATTATATGTATGTGTATCTTCAAGAACTCATGTGTGAAAATATTTGTGAACAAAAAGTTGACTTGATACCTACTAGTTTGTGTAATTTCCTGCCCTGTCTGTGTGTTGTTAATACCAGCATATTAGTATGTAACAGTGCTCTCTGTGGTATTGAAGAATCCATACAGTTTCTGTAGATAGTAATTGCCCTGTGTAGATTCTTCCACAGCCTTCTTTCACTAAATTACCTCATTTTGAGCATGTGTCTTAATTGTAAGTCCAGTCTCCCTGTACAGTACACACTCAATGATTAATTAAGAATTTCAACCAATAGTGAAAGTTCACTCATAGCAAGAATAAGTCTGGCTACTGTCGCCATGAGTGGGCTTTCGTCATTTGTGGAGAATTCTAAAGCATTGAGGGTGTACTGTACAGTGAAAGTGGGCTAGTCTTACAAATATAGCATATGTTCAAACTGAACTTGAGAGACACTTTAGGGAAAGTAGCAAGGCTATGAGAGTCTACCCATGGTGGTATTAAAGTTACCTGTTGGCATTCCTCACATATTAAAGCTTACACTGATCAACAAAATTAACTCAGAAATATTTAGGACATGATTACACATTACACAGGCCTTCTTTTTAGATTGTTTTCAGGAGAAAACATTAAAATACATTATGAAAACTTTTTTGTAGTCAGGTTTTTGCCGTTGGTGGAATGAGTGTTATCAGGTTAGCTTTTGTAAAATTAAGTTTTAGAGATAAGAAAGTTTTACATACACAAGAACAATTTTAACATGTTTTTAAAAAAAAGTTTTGATGATTTCTCTACAGAAAAACTGACAGACACTGTGCGAACTCTAATTTTCTGTGAGACATTTTCAAAGAATACAGCAGGAATGGATTCATGTTGTGTTTGTCTGATAGAACATGATGTTTTTGTACACAAAAACAGAAAAAATTTAACCCCAAGTACTTACTGAAAATTTGTCATGTTTTGTTGCAGTCCCTTGAAGTCAACTTGAACAATATGCTGTGTCCGGCACCTAGTGATCCGTTCTACGGTCGATGGTACAGGGTAGCAGCGTTGATACACCAACATGCACTGGTTCCAGTACATATGAAAGTTTACACACTTATTGTCAAAATATTCCTGCCAAACTCGAGACTAGAAAACGATAAACACTGCGAGAAGAAAGGTTGAACAACATCACCTCAGTTTTATGAAGTGGAAAAGTTCCATATGCATCCACCTGTGTATGGCTAATGGGTGATTCCATTCATTTGGGGTAGCTAGGGTGAAATTCTGGAGAATGGTGTTGTCATATCACAAGAAGCACTGGGTGTACATTCAACGGATTTATTTCTGTGGAAATTTGCTGAAGATGGTAGGCTGAGCTTTTAGATGGACAGTAGAAAGGCTATTGATGTGAGGATAAAAACACAATTTTACAAGAGCTAACAGTATCAAAGTATAGTTGCTGTCATTTATGCAATACCATAAATATATATGGTAGTATGCACCTTAAGAGTTCACCTTATTTCAAGAAAATATTTCGGTGACTTGAAAAGAGATGGAACTTATTTTCAATTTATCATTGAAAAAAAAGAAGCCAGGATTCTGTGTGTGTGTGTGTGGTGATGGGACAAGTAGAGTGACAATTTCAAGATAATTTATTGGAAATTGGATAACGATGAAGAAGACAAGATAAGTTGAATCAAGAGTGTCATCATATGTGTGCAGTATTGTACTCTACCAGCAATGAAGTGAGATTGTAGAGAGAACCGTCGGTTACCAAGCTCTGGGAGCTTGTAACTGAAGAATAAGAAAGACGTCAGATAGATTGTTGCAGTATTTTGTGAAATGTTGGATTGTTGTTTTATGAAGCTCTCTCTCTCTTCAGTACCTGTACAGATTGGTATTCGTATAATCTCTTTGATAGACATTTTTAAAGGTTTTAACACACAGACGTCTTTATTCTTTTTTGTTGTTGTCATTTTTCATATTGAAAATTATCACTTTCAAAGTCATACTGGTGATTCCCTGTAACGTTAATTTGTAAAGTGACAGTATAGTCCTTGCTATTTATGCCCTGTGAGGGCGCTGTTACAATGGCTCACTCACATAGGTATTGTAGGCTTTGGTTATAGGGTTATCTAGGTCCTTTATTGTGGATTACTTGTTATGGTTAATCTGCTAGCCATTGTGCACAACTATTATTTTTGTAAACAGTTGATGATTCAATGTACAAACAACCACATTATACTTACAGTTGCAATCTGGAAATATGGCTTTTTACTCATCCCGTCACTCTTCCCCAGGATGTGAATTTCTTTACAGCTCTCAATTTGTATTGCCTGTATTTGATGTATTCCCAATAGTGGAATGTATTTACAATAGAAACTTGCCATATTCTTGTAAGATAAGAATGAAACAGAAGTAGTACGCCCAGGCTTTGATCTTCAGCCTTGCCTATCACAGCCTTGCCCTATCTTTAGCCTTGTCTAGCTCAGCCTTGCCCATACCCTACTATCTTCATTAGCCTTGCCCATACATACCCTACTATCTTCATTAGCCTTGCCCATACATACCCTACTATCTTCATTAGCCTTGCCCAATCTTCAGCCCAATCTTCAGCCATTGAGGCTAGTCTCATCATACGCCATGTATTAGATAAACTATTGCAATGATAACCATACCATTGGTGATTTCTATGATAAGACGCATGGTTTCTTCAAAAATAATTTTGACCAAGACAGCCATGTTCGTTGCATCTTTACTCATAGTGTACTACAACAACTCTTGACAGACAGTTTCAAGTTATCTGTTCTCTGCTAATGCACAAAATTATGCAAATCAGATCAGCATAGCACTTATGTTAAAAAACCCTAACATTTGCAGTAATGGCATTGTGTGCAATGTATATAGCCTAGAGAATGGTTGTGTTTACTATCACAGAATGCTGTTCCTTGTATGGGATAAATAGAATTGTCAAGTCTAACCGGGTCTCTGGGCTATCATGTATGGGTATGAGAATTGCCATGTATTGAAGCATTGAATATACTTGTATAATTTGTTATCTAGGTACTACAAGAAACATTACCTTGAAATTTGAAAACACTACCATTTCATCTCATTTGTATGCTATTTTTTTTTAAAGTTTTAAATTTTGAACACCACATTCGGCATTTTAAAGTTTGTAGTATGAAGCATAGACTGTAAGATACATCTTGTCGCGCCCCCTTCCTCACCAGCCTACTGTATCTAAAAGGGGTTGACGGATTTGTGAAGGCGCCCGTCACAGTGTATCTTACAGACTATATGAAACACATACAAAAAAAGTACTTGCCCATTTAAGCTAATTTTTCACTCACCGACATGTGGTTGCTGCAATGTATTCAGATTTGTGTAAGTTCATTTACCTGTGTGATATTTTTGGACCGATAATATTAACAATTATTGTTGATATGCTTTGGTCATCATTAAGTGGTAAAATTTATTGTTTTGAGTTTTGCTGCCATTTTGAAAGCTTTCCATGATATATATCAAACAGAGCTAACTTGAAATATGACTAAATCAAACCAATATTTACAGAGATGTCTCACATCAAGATATTTCATTGGTTGAAAATCCACTTTGTAAAGTTGCATTTTGTCTAAACCACAGGCACTTGTAAGAATTTTTTGAGACAAACAAATGTTTGTATAATATCAATTTAATATCTTCATTATGCAGTGTCATGGTTTGAAATCTATTTTGTATAATTTGGAAGCTCATAGTTCTCTCTTCAAGTGTCTGTGATTCAGTAAGTTGAAAGTGCAAAGACTGCCCATATGTTTAAAATGCTGTGGTTATCAGGAATGCATGTATGAATTCAGAGAGAGTCTTGTCTGAGCCAAAGTCAAACTGCTTTCCCCTTCTAGTCATGCAATAACAAGGTCATTGCCAACATATGAATGCAAGAATTGACTTGTGGCTGGAGGAAAGCTACAAAAAGCATGATACCAGTTTCTAAGTATTTTTTCCCCCACCTCTAAGTCATGATGACTTTCCCTACCTCTCCAAACTCTACAAGCAATATTTAGTCATATTTGTGATGATAAGTTCTATTCTACCCCCATCAGAATGAATTAATACAAGTTCCTGGCAATTATGGCACTTTTCTGACTTCAATAATTATCCAAGGTATTTTACATGACAACTTTCAGATATTGCTTTTGCATATTATTTGTGTATATTTAACACCATATTTGACATTAAGGATGATCTTTTTAATACAAACAAGGCAGAGACATGTCTCACTGTCAGTTAACCTGTCTTGGATGTAGATGTAGTGTACATTCACCTCAGGTTGTCAAATTGGTATGAACAAATTAAAGTTGCATCATTAATACTTTTATTGTCTGCATGTAAGTTCAAAAACAGTAGTCGAATGGAAAGTTTTTTTTTGTAATGTTCATTATGATTGGTTAGAAAACAGTGGGAGGAAAGTACACCTGTAGTCTCTGTTACCCAGATTGCAGTGTGGGCTTCACACGCCCTTAGGTTGGCACAGAAGAGGAGTCTGGGTAACTCAGACTACCTGTATTGCTAGTGATTGCTATAAGAAAGTAATCATATGTTTTCAAGTGAAGTGGAAATTTCTTCACAGCTGCCATCAGAATCTATTGTTCAAAATAACCATACATGTAAGTTGAAAATCTAAATATTTGCCCACTCTAGAGCTATTTACTGTTTTACATGATGACACAAGACGTGTTTCTGGAGTGTATGTTATTAAATACAAAAGTGTACTTCTTGAAATCAAACACGCAATTACAATATCTTGTGTGTGCATGTAAAACAGGCCATAAACACAAGTTTCTTATATGCATAAGATGTTTTGAGGAAACTTGCAATATCTCATATTTTCACATGGAAGCGTTTCCTAGGCAACAGTGACTAACTGAGTATGTCTTTTTTAATGACATCCTGATAAATTGGACATTAAACTTGTTTCCTAATGTGTTCCCACCAGTTAGCCTTATTGTAATTTAATGACAAAATCAACCAGCATGTGTAAACAGTATTTTAAAAGGTTCCAATTTACCGTTCCAAAGTAACTATTCTATTAATTCATGGAAGCATGACAATATATTCTCCAAAAAGGAAACTGTCTGATGATTGCAGTGGTTTGATGAAAGACACATTCATATATCATTGTAGGCTGTGAAGGAAATGAAAGAAGGCTAGCTTCCTTTTTTGGAAGTAACTATAACTCTAGGGTTGATGGAAGATGGAGACGTACAAATTTAGCTTTGTAAATAATTTTAAAGTTGAAAGGGACACTTCCTAGAATTGTCATTGTAAAGTTTTGTAATAACAGAATAGAGTTTATATGGACAGTGCCCTCATAGGTCACTGTACATGTTCATATAACTCTTAAGTTGATTGTAAACAGTGCCCTTACATGTTCAGTGTTGTATTAAAAGTTTTGTAATAACTGCAGTTGATGATATGCACAGCGCCCTCACAGGTCACTACGTTTTCTCATAACCCAGCAGTGAAGAGGGATTTGAATCACATTATAAACTATATTCTAAGATACGCCGTGTCGCTTCGCCCTCACCTGCCTCCTCTCTCCCGATGTGTAAGGGCGCCCTCACTTGGCGTACCTTACAGGCTAATTATAAACAAAAACACTAGAAATTATGTTCTTGCAGTTATTATGTGTTTTCTATGGAATCAACTCCAAGTATATCGTATCTATTTTAAATGAATGCTATACCATATATATTAATATACATTTAGGCTTCAGACATGGGATACCTTTTCTTTTTGCTCAAATAATATTAAAACTGGTTATGTGCAATTTTTTGGAGATTTCTAGAATGTATTGTTTTGCACTAGATGTGCCATAGGTTTGTTATTAAGGGTATATTTTTGCTCATTCCACATTGAGATTTTGTGGCGTTACTTTAGTTCAGGGTAAAACATTTTTTAAATGAATTTAGCACTTTATGATGTTATTAATGTATTCTGGATGTAAAATATATTCAATTGATATTCTCAGAGAATAAAAAAAAATTGTTTCAATATTTATGATCATTGAATGCATTGCTGAATCTATGTTTTATACAGATTCACTTTTCTGCCTTCTGATTGGCTTAGATCTAGGTTCAGTGAAGAAGTGTATGGATTTGAACCAATCAAAATGTTCGTCTTATTGCCTTATTGTTCATATATGTCACTTTATCCTGCAAGACGATTGGACGACAGTTAATTTTGATGAGACTTGGATTGTTGGTATCTTAACATAAATAGTTTTTATTTCGTTATAATCAATTCATCAAACTGCAAAATTTCTTGAAAACGTTAATTCTGTTCAGATTTTGGATTGATGTAATGGCAGAGAAGCTGATAGTTTGTCCCTTGTCGTGGTAACTGTTGTCATGGCAATACCGATATATCTTTCTTGTGTAAGATAGTACTTGAAATGTTCAGATTATACAGGTGAACATAATATCAAATACATGTATGCAAATGAGATAAGTAAGATCCATATTGTCACATATGTACCTGAGATTACTTGCATCGGTGTGTGCACATACTAGTGGTATTGCAGCGCATTATTGAAACCATTATTGCATACATGTATGCAAATTAGTATGCAAATGAGTATATGATCTTTCGTACATAAAATCATAATGTTTGCTGTTTTGGATACTGTAGTATTAACAGAACCTCATGCCATGTGAGTGCCAATGTGTGTACTCGAGGTATTTCCAGTTTAGCTTGAGGTGTTTTCTGTTGCACATTCACTCACCTTACCTCTGAAAATACAGCCACAGAAAACACTGCAAGTATATGTATTCATGTAAATAACTCAAGTTTGCATACTGACACCAATGCATCACAGGGTCCTATCAGTGTACACATTGACACCAATGCGTTGGGGAGTCTTATCAGTGTACACATTGACACCAATGCATCATGGAGTCCTGTCAGTTTGCATACTTTGGCACTAATGCATCATGGAGTCCTGTCATGGGCATCACATGTATAGGTACCTCACTTTCATGCAGGGTAAATGAACACAAACACATGCACTCTTGTAATTTGTGTGTAGTTTACAACAATCAAAGCAATACCAACTATCTGATAATTTGAAATTAATAATTAAAACATGATCATTAGCATTTATCTGTATTTTATTCTATGTTAATAAGGAATTTCAGCAGAAATTTGTGATTGTATTTAAAATGGGCTGGGAATTGTTATGTATAGTTAGCAGCTCTTTT
Organism: Glandiceps talaboti; assembly: GCF_964340395.1. NCBI lineage: Eukaryota > Metazoa > Hemichordata > Enteropneusta > Spengelidae > Glandiceps > Glandiceps talaboti. The sequence goes on from NC_135559.1 coordinate 15,346,516, forward strand.
ATTTATCAGTGATTATATTAAAACGAAAGTGATTGTTGAGACACTTCTTACCACTAGAGGGAGCTGTTTACTTGAAGCCTCCCATCACCCATCAAAATAGCATAAAGCTCAAACAAAGTGTAAAGAATAACAATTTTCTGTGTTTTAATATTATTTCTGTTATTAAGGGTATGTGTAATATTCTGAAACTGCCAACAATTATTTAATATTATAAGTTTTTGATTATTTTGAATATACTGATCAGCTTTCTTATTTATGTAATACATATCGTAGGAAGAAACAACCACTGTCCATTTCATGTGTATAGCTCAGGCATAAAAAAAAAATTGTGTGGTTCTGGTTACCTGACCCCACCTAGTTTCGCTGCTTTCCCTAGACTTTTTTTTATGTGTTCAACAAAAAAATAATAAAATTAGGAAAATTGTAAAGCCTTGCAAGAATAGTGGATTTGGAAACTGACATCATCTTAAAAAGACAATATAAAAGTGTTCTTTCAATCTGTAATGGCTGTACGTCTGATGGGAAGAAACCAATAACACAGAGACTATATGGAAAACAATGGGCACTACCTGAATTAGGCACATAAATAAGAAATAAAAAATCTACCTAGCCCCCACCTATTCTAAAATTGAACGTAATCAGACCACACAATTTATTTTTTAGGCCTAACAAGGAGAGTATAAGAATTGTATTGTTTGTCATTACAGTGTTGTGTGCTGCCTTGAAAGCTCTGGCAAATCAAACTTTCCTTGTAACCTGATATTTACAACAGTGTGTAGGCTTATACTGTGATTTTTGAAGAAGAAAAAAAATGTTTGTGAAATTTGATAATCTTTCAGGTATATTGTAACAAATTTGCTCCTTTTTTTTGAGTGGATATCACAAATTGATAGGCTTATCCAGCAATTAGATATATTGACCAATTCGCAAAAAAAAAAAAAAAAAAAAAAAATATATCAGCTGTTCAAGAAAAAATGTTTGCTTTATTCTGCATGTTCAAATGTTAAATGAGGAAAAGAGTATGTGTTAGAAGAAAATGTTAAAAGAGTAAAAAGTGTTTGAAATTGGACATATTTATGCTCAAAGTTGAAAGTTTTGCACAAGTGTAGGTTAATACAGTCGTTTTTTTGAACAAGATTAAGACTTGTTTGTAACATTGACAAATTTTAAGGCATGTTTTGACAAATTTGCTCCTTTTTGACACAAATTTGAGTGCATCTCATCACTATGGTGCCAAAAAAGATGGAAGATTAAATTTTCCCCTTTGCAGCAGTTTTATTGATTTAAAAAAAATCAGAACACACTTTTTCAGAAAAAAAATGAATGCTGTACAAGAAAATATTCTTACCTTATTCTGCATGTTCAGATACACATCGATAAAAGTCTATTCACAGTTTGGAACATATTGTGCTCAAAATTGAAGTTCATCATCAAAGTTCAAAGTTCAAAGTTCAAAGTTCATTGTATTATTAAAAGTGATATGTTTTTTCATGTAATCCACGTTGTCATTTCTGTATTTAACTTTTTCAAAAACATTTTCCTTTTTGATTTCTTTGCATGGCTTTATAATCTCTTGTGAGAATAATTGAGTTAAATATGGCTGTTTGTTCGTTGTATTGTAGCTAATGCAGTTGCAATGTGATTTCCAAGTTATGTAAATTTCTTGAAGAGGAATTTAAGAAAAAATAAAACCAGTTTAAACTATGCAATGTTTGTTAGTTTGGATTTTTGGAATGGGTTCTTGGAGAAAGATCTATTGCTTCGTGTTATTGCCAGCTTTGTCATCACTAATTTTATTTCACCACTAGAGGGTGGAATTTTAGGAAGGCTTTATCAACTTGTCTTTGCACCCATTTATATCACTAGTTCACCACTAGAGGGTGCACTCTATTGGAAAGCTTTATCAACTTGTCTTTGCACCCATTTATATCACTAGTTCACCATAGATGGCACAATTTACCCTCATGCTCTATTTCACCACTAGAGGGCGCAATTTTATAGGCCGTCTGGAAAGCAGACGTCTTGAATTCCACTACAAACACACTACCACCCTTCTTATGTACCATATATATTCAGTTGATATTGGTACATACAAAATAACATTTTTATCGATGCGATGCTCTGATGGCAGTGAGAGAGTTTAATAAAAACGAAGCTTTGTCCCGTAGATTACTGTACAATTGAAAGAGAGAGAAAAGCTTGTTACTAAATTAAACCAATTTACTCAGCAAACGACTGGTCTTGAAGTTAGGTCACTGTAAGTCACGAGCAAAATATTTCGTCTCTCTCCCCCTTCCTTTCAGACTAACGTTCAAGGCCTTACCTTCGCACCCCAGTTTTTACGTGCCCCCTCCCCATTTTCTCCTCAGTTCCCCTTTCGTAAATTCTGCCTATTCCCTCATATTCCTCATCTGTGTGACTTCTAGTTCTATTTCAATATTTCTGTGTTGTAATATTCCTGAATTTTGTGATTTTTCTAATGTTTAAAGTACACAATCTCATAAAAGGTCATTTGGAGGTCAACATCCACTCTGCAGTGATTACTTCTCCCAAAACTACATTTCTAACATTAGCCATATTGTATTAAAAATAATATCGGTATTTTACGAACTTTTCAGATTTCGCACTCTTCTATTTGGTTCATACCATGTAAATTTTAGATCCTTCGTGCCGATCTGAATACTTTCGACGATTCGTGATTCTAAAATCACGAGAGCGCCCTCATCAGTCCAGTGATCAAACACGCTTCAGGATCAAGCTGCTAAGTTAAACTTCTGTCGATTTAAAACTTGTATGAATACCACAATGGATCTAAGTTATTAGCCTAATTTTTATTACCCTAATATTTCACCTTCATCACGACAATAAATATTTCCAAAAAATCATTTTCAACTTTGGATGAATTCAATGAAATTAATATTAAAAGTTTATAATTTTTATAAAATACAAAATACCTCAACTTGCATCTTCACTTGTTAAAATGTTTAACGAATTTATATCGAAACCTACCCCCTTTAGGTCGGAAGGTGCGTCACTGGCAGAATCATATTCTATACGTATACCTCAGACAACTAAATATTGTCTTAACCTATAATTTAAAACAAGAGGAATATACGCGTCATAGAGAGAAGGTCAAAGTTCATCCCAGAATGAGGCTGTTCGCCGTCCATGATGAAGCGCGGTAAGTTCATACCCATATAACAATCCTATCTTGAAATCTGTATTTTTTGCTTTGGTTTTACCCATTCAACTCCTTCAACAACGTTATTTTACTTTACATACTTCGAAAATCGTAAAAGTAATGTTTTGTAGGAATGTGTAACGTTTTATTGGGTGCAATTTTTCAACTCGGGTGTCCGTGACACTTGTTTGCAAATCATCCACATGGCACATGCCTGTGAGTGTGAGAATTACACGAGTGAACGCTTTTTGCGTGATTAGGTTTGGTAGCTAGCTATCCTCACTTTATATTATTGCAATTTAAGCCAGAATTCAGTGTTTTTGCTAAGGTTGGGGGATCGCGGTAACACTAACAGAAGGGGAGAAAGGTGTAAAAATGGTACACCTTGGAGTACAAAATGTAATTATAAATTATACACTCACTGTCGTAGTTTTCGGACAGACTCTGTTTTCGGACAGACTCTGTTTTCGGACAGATGTTGACTAGCTTCTGGGTCTTGTTTTCAGCATTTTTTCTGTGCTCCGAGAAACACACAGGTCATGTATCATGTACAAATTGTTTGTGAATATGCGGCATTTGCATGTGAACAACCCATATAGGTAATGTTTATATTTTGGTGATTACTTGCCAGTGAGTCATCACAAGTTCTCCACCTCCAAAAACACACAGTCAGTCATATCCCAAAAAGGGTACAGGCACAGGCAGTCGTGCCTTGCTGGTTTGAAAACCTGCATAAATTTGCACAAATCGGTAACAATATGATGGTCACTGTCTAACACATATTTCTGTGAAATAGCTTAATTTGCAAAAATTCATGCTGAATTAAGAGCACACAATGTTTCTTTTGGTATATTTCTTGATAATGACAGAGAAAAGAACCAAAAAAGTTTACATAAATGTGCAAAAATCAGAGAATTCAAATGTTTTGCTACACTTAAAAAAGCTTTAGTTCTGGTAAATCACATGCTTCTGATAGTTCAATCATGAAATATATGGCTCTTGTCATAATATAACTACAATGCCCATTACTGAAATGGTATTTCCCCCTATTATTACAAGAATGATGTAATGGAAGAAGAATTCAGAATTCAGAGCTCTTTCGAGAAGCGCTGAAAGAATGTTACTGTCTTGGAAAGCTAGTGATTGTAAGAAAAAAACAATATAACTTCATAATTTTACGGTATATTCTCACAAGAATGTATAAAAAAAGTTTATTGTCGATGTCAAGATGCCTCTGACTTCACTAATTTGTGCATGTGCTCTTCTTTCAGAAACTAATTATGACAGCAATCTCTGCTGTAGTGAATGTGTTATATATGGAGAACTTCCAAAATGACTTTTCTTTTGCCATTCTGGTAATATAAGCTAAAACAACAATTTTCAACATAGGAATCATACTTATGTTATGAAAACTTCTCTTTACAAATAGAATTTGTCAAAGTACCTTATTTACTAGGAATATGGGATTTTTCCAATGTGATAGCATATAGTTGACTTTACTGATTTATGCAAATTTACACAAATATTTAAGGACTATGCTAGCCTGTTATCATTAAATAGGTCTTTAACTGAACACTCATGCCAGATTGTTTTTTTCTTCCAATTTTAATTTTGATATAAATATGATATTTTTTAAGTGATGGCAGCCATTTTTAATTTGACTGATATATGCAAATTTATTCAATTTTTCAGGAGGGCATCTAGGCTAAAATCAATTGGTAGGTGCTGAGGAACAATCGCGCCAAATTTGGTGAGTTTATGTAAATTATTTTTCCTCAATTATAGGTGTTTTCAATGGTAATAATGGCCATTGTGAATTTTATTGATATACATTTATAAATATATGCAAATATTCTAAAAATGGATTCCAGGATAAAATCAATAAATAGATCTTTCATGCCAAAATTAGTGCCATTTAGTAAATCATTTTGCTGAATCATGATTTTTCATGGTTGATGGTGGCCTTTTTAATTTTTTCTGATTTATGCAAATATATGCAAATATTCAAGAGGGCTCCTAACCTAAAATCAATAAGTAGGGAACACTTATGCCAAATTTGGTGTTTTTATCCGGCATGTAACAATAAAGTTGCCAAGCCTCCTGACCACTCCGGCAATTTCCATCGTGGAGTTTCCCGAATGCCAACGACACGTGACAACATTCACAAATGTACAGTGGATGAATGTTGGGGTCATCCTTTACCATGTCAACTTGAAGACCTTTCAGTATATCATTCCATAGACTGTCAACTGTGCTCGCTAAACATTCGCCACAGTCGCAAATGTGAAAGAAAAAGCCGAATGGTGAAAACAAAATCAAAGTTATTCGCCACTATGAATCTAAATTCTTACCAACCGAGAGTCAATGGCCTTTCCCCTGACTTATTACTTTGTATGTATGTGGTTAGGCAATAGAAGTACGATTGGTTTTGACATTTATATTGCCGATGAAAGACTTTTGTTTTACGTAATAACCAAACCCAAAGACACAGCATAAACAAATAAATTGAAACACGCTGTGCTGATAAAAGACATAGAGTAACAAACAAACAAACAAACAAAGTGAACAAACAGTTGTGATAAAAGACATGGAGTAAACAAACTGAAACAAACAGTTGTGATAAAAGACATGGAGTAAACAAACACACAAACAAACTGAAACAAACAGTTGTGATAAAAGACATGGAGTAAACAAACACACAAACAAACTGAAACAAACAGTTGTGATAAAAGAAATGGAGTAAACAAACAAACAAACAAACTGAAACAAACAGTTGTGATAAAATACATGGAGTAAACAAACAAACAAACAAACTGAAATAAACAGTTGTGATAAAATACATGGAGTAAACAAACAAACTGAAATAAACAGTTCTAATAAAAGACATGGAGTAAACAAACAGTTATGGTAAAAGACATGGAGTAAACAAACAAACTGAAACAAACAGTTGTGATAAAATACATGGAGTAAACAAACAAACAAACAAACAAACTGAAACAAACAGTTGTGATAAAATACATGGAGTAAACAAACAAACTGAAATAAACAGTTATGGTAAAAGACATGGAGTAAACAAACAAACTGAAACAAACAGTTGTGATAAAATACATGGAGTAAACAAACAAACAAATAAACTGAAACAAACAGTTGTGATAAAATACATGGAGTAAACAAACAAACAAACAAACTGAAACAAACAGTTGTGATAAAATACATGGAGTAAACAAACAAACTGAAATAAACAGTTCTGGTAAAAGACATGGAGTAAACAAACAAACTAACAAACAGTTATGATAAAAGACATGGAGTAAACAAACAAACTGAAACAAACAGTTGTGATGGAGTAAACAAACAAACAAACAAACTGAAACAAACAGTTCTGATAAAAGACATGGAGTAAACAAACAAACAAACTGAAACAAACAGGTGTGATAAAGAAATGGAGTAAACAAACACAAACAAACTGAAACAAACAGTTCTGATAAAAGACATGGAGTAAACAAACAAACTGAAACAAACAGTTGTGATAAAAGACGGAGTAAACAAACAAATAAACAAACTGAAACAAACAGTTGTGATAAAAGACATGGAGTAAACAAACAAACAAACAAACTGAAACAAACCGTTGTAAAAGAAATGGAGTAAACAAACACAAACAAACTGAAACAAACAGTTGTGGTAAAAGACATGGAGTAAACAAACAAACTGAAACAAACAGGTGTGATAAAAGACATGGAGTAAACAAACAAACACACAAACTGAAACAAACAGTTGTGGTAAAAGACATGGAGTAAACAAACAAACAAACAAACAGACTGAAACAAACAGGTGTGATAAAAGACATGGAGTAAACAAACAAACAAACAAACTGAAACAAACAGTTGTGGTAAAAGACATGGAGTAAACAAACTGAAACAAACAGTTGTGATAAAATACATGGAGTAAACAAACAAACAAACAGTTGTGATAAAAGAAATGGAATAAATAAACAAACAAACAAACTGAAACAAACAGTTGTTATAAAAGACATGGCGTGCGTAAACAAACTGAAACAGTTGTGATAAAAGACAACAAACAAACTGAAACAAACAGTTTTGATAAAAGACATGGAGTAAACAAACAAACAAACAAACTGAAACAAACAGTTGTGATAAAAGAAATGGAGTAAACAAACAAACAAACAAACTGAAACAAACAGTTGTTATAAAAGACATGGCGTGCGTAAACAAACTGAAACAGTTGTGGTAAAAGACAACAAACAAACAAACTGAAACAAACAGTTGTGATAAAAGACATGGAGTAAACAAACAAACTGAAATAAACAGTTGCGATAAAAGACATGGAGTAAACAAACAAACTGAAACAAACAGTTGCAATAAAAGACATGGAGTAAACAAACAAACAAACAGTTGTGATAAAAGACATGGAGTAAACAAACAAACAAACAAACTGAAACAAACAGTTGTGATAAAAGAAATGGAGTAAACAAACAAACAAACTGAAACAAACAGTTGTGATAAAAGACATGGAGTAAGCAAACAAACAAACTGAAACAAACAGTTGTGATAAAATACAGAGTAAACAAACTAAAACAAACAGTTGTGATAAAAGACATGGAGTAAACAAACAAACTAACAAACAGTTGTGATAAAAGAAATGGAGTAAACAAACAAACTGAAACAAACAGTTGTGATAATAGAAATGGAGTAAACAAACAAACAAACTGAAACAAACAGTTGTGATAAAAGAAATGGAGTAAACAAACAAACAAACTGAAACAAACAGTTGTGATAAAAGACAGAGTAAACAAACTGAAACAAGCAGTTGTGATAAAAGAAATGGAGTAAACAAACAAACAAACAAACTGAAACAAACAGTTGTGATAAAAGAAATGGCGTAAACAAACAAACAAACTGAAACAAACAGTTCTGATAAAATACATGGAGTAAACAAACAAACTGAAACAAACAATTGTGATGAAAGACATGCAATAACCAAACAAACAAACAAACTGAAAAAATGTGATAAAAGACATGGAGTAAACAAAATAAAACAAAAGTACTTTGTAAAAGACACGGCGTAAACAAACTGAATCAAACAGTTGTGATAAAAAACTGAAACAAACAGTTCTGATAAGAGACAAACTGTAAAACAAGCAGTTGTGATAAAGGACATGGAGTAAACAAACAGACAAACAAACTGAAACAAACAGTTGTGATAGAAGACATGGAATAAACAAACTGGACCAAGCCAGTAGTGATAAAAGACATGGAGTAAACAAACAAACTGAAACAAACAGTTGTGATGAAAGACATGCAATAAACAAACAAACAAACAAACTGAAACACATTTGTGATAAAAGACATGGAGTAAACAAACAAACTGAAACAAACAGTTGTGATAAAAGACATGCAATAAACAAACACACAAACAAACTGAAACACATTTGTGATAAAAGTCATGGAGTAAACAAACTGAAGCAAACAGGTGTGATAAAAACTAAAACAAACAGTTGTGATGAAAGACAAGCTTTAAATAAACAAAACTGAAACAAACACATTTGTGATAAAAGATGGAATAAACAAACAAATTGTGAAACAAACAATTGAGATAAACGACATGGAGTAAACAAACTGTGAAACAGTTGTGATAAAAGACCTGGGGTAAACAAACAAACAAACTTAAACAGAAATGATAAAAGACATGAAATAAAGAAACAACCAAACTGATAAGATGTGGAGTAAACAAACAAACTGAAACAAACAGTTATGATAAAAGACATGGAGTAAACAAACAAACAAACAAACAAACTGAAACACAGTTCTGATAAAAGACATGGCGTAAACAAACAAACAAACAAACTGTGAAACAAACAGTTATGATAAAAGACATGGAGTAAACAAACAAACAAACAAACAAACTGAAACAAACAGTTGTGATAAAAGACATGGAGTAAACAAACAAACAAACAAACTGAAACAAACAGTTATGATAAAAGACATGGAGTAAACAAACAAACAAACAAACAAACTGAAACAAACAGTTCTGATAAAAGACATGGCGTAAACAAACAAACAAACTGTGAAACAAACAGTTATGATAAAAGACATGGAGTAAACAAACAAACAAACAAACTGAAACAAACAGTTATGATAAAAGACATGGAGTAAACAAACAAACTGAAACAAACAGTTATGTTAAAAGACATGGAGTAAACAAACAAACAAACAAACTGAAACAAACAGTTATGATAAAAGACATGGAGTAAACAAACAAACAAACAAACTGAAACAAACAGTTATGATAAAAGACATGGAGTAAACAAACAAACAAACAAACTGAAACAAACAGTTGTGGTAAAAGACATGGAGTAAACAAACAAACTGAAACAAACAGTTGTGACAAAAGACAGTAAACAAACAAACAAACCTAAACAAACAGTTGTGATAAAGGAAATGGCGTAAACAAACAAACAAACAAACTGAAACAAGAAAAGACACGACATAAACAAGCAAACTGAAACAAAAACAGTTATGATTAAAGACATGAAATTAATAAACTGAGACAGTAGTGATGAAAGACATGGAGTAAACAAACCAACAAACTATGAACCAATCACAGTTGTGGTAAAATACATGGAGTAAACAAATACAAACTGAAAGAAAAAGTTATGATAAAAGACATCGAGTAAACAAAGAAAGAAAGAAACAAACTGAAACAAATAGTTGTGATAAAATACATGGAGTAAACAAACAAACAAACAAACAGTTGTGATAAAAGACATTAAGTAAACAAACAAACTGAAAGAAACAAAGTTGTGATAAAATACATGGAGTAAACAAACAAGCAAAATAAACCAAACAGTTCTGATAAAATACATGGAGTTAGCAAACAAACTGAAACAAATAGTTGTGATGAAGTACACAGAGTAAACAAACAAACAAATTTAACCAAACACAGTTGTGATAAAAGACATGGAGTAAAGAAACAAAGTAACTGAACAAACACACTTGTGATGAAAGACATGGAGTAAACAAACAAACAAACAAACATATTTGTGAAAAAACACAAAATAAAGAAACCAAACTGTGAAACAAACAGTGGTGATAAGAGACATGAAGAAAACAACCAACTTTTGTAAACAAACTCAATGGTGTTAAAGGTAAGGAGTAAACAAATGAGAAACGTGTGAAATAGCTGTATACCCAACACATTGGAAAATGATGTGTGACAGCATGAAATACAATGTGATGTAGACGATGCACAGCAACCTGCAAAAAAACCCCCAGTGAAGTAGTGGTATAAAGGACACATTGCAACAGTTTGTGTGAAAAGAAAATTACCAAGGTGACAAAGAAAAGTACCAACCCTAGCCTTTGCGTTACAACATAAAGGAAAGTTGTAATAAAGTGTCTTGACATTTATAGTACCCTCTTGATGTATGCTGTGAGGAGATACACTAGATGCCTGAAAGGATGCCACAACACTGATAATGCTGTGAATGTGTGACAGTTAAAGTACTTCACGTGTATCCCAGACTGCTGTCGTAACTGCGGAAGAAATCTCTGGGGATTGAAGTTAACCAAGTCAGTTATCATGCATTTCCTAGAAGTGGAATAGACTGGACTGCTGATTGGAAATCCACCAAGTCCTGATAATTAGTTAGTCATTGGCTAAGCAGTGAATACACGCTGTCGTCATCGAATGGAAACTGATCTCATCGGCTATTAGAGATCAGTGATAAAATACTCGTCATTTACATGTCTGCTGTTCTGCAGGCTATGTAATAGCTTATAGTTTGTAAACTGATCAAACATCTTGTGTCTGTTGGTTTGCCATCTATCTAAGCTATTTGCCATCAGTGATATGACTGCTGTGGACATCGGCAATGAAGTTGCACAAGCGCATGCAGCAAATCTGGTAATCCGCAGACTTTTAATGAATACTGGACTGCAGATTGGAAATCCACCAAGTCGTGATATTTAATTGGTCATTAGCTAAGCAGTGAATACACGCTGTCATCGAATGGAAACTGATCTCACTGGCTTTTAGAGATCAGTGATAAAATGCTTGTCATTTACATGTGTCTGCTGTTCTGCAAGCTATGTAATAGCTTATAGTTTGTAAACTGATCAAACATCTGGTGTTTATTGGTTGCAAACTATCTAAGCTATTTGCCATCAGTGATATGACTGCTTTGGCCATCAGCGATGAATATGTGCAAGTGCGCGCTGCAAATCTGGTAATCTGCAGGCTTATAATGAAAGTGAGTCTGGTTTGCATACAGGAATGGCTTAAATTTACTTGTTTGTAAATATAATTCCTGTTGTGGGATCACTGTACATGTAAGTAATCCATGTAAAACTATATTTCTCTTGTCTAGTTAGGTCACACAATTAAGTCAACATTGATGGATGCTGCTGAAGAAAGTTTTTTGAAGAAAAAGTATACCATAGGTATGTATATTGTCTAATACATTACTGTTCACTTTATTTGATCATGTTTGTTTTCCTTTTTTCACATCACATATAGAAACGTCTATTACTGGAATTAATGAAGAAAGATAAAGTTGAAAGTAGAGAAAGAGTAAGTTTCTTATTTTGCAATCTTTTATGTTCTTATCAGCCATGAAAATGTGTTTTTATCACTGATTGTTGTACTGACAGGTTTGTCTATAGGGAAATGTGCATTAGTTCCCAACATGCTTTCCATACTTACAAGTTACATGTCAATGCACAATTCTTTGATCACCACACATTTAAATAAATATTAAATAAATACTTGTATTAGGTACCCGGGATAAAATTGTAATTAGTCCCTCAAATGGTGAATATTCCAATTGGATCCACCCGTCTGTTTGGCCATCAGTCCATCTGTTTCTCTGTAATACATCAGTTCTCAGAGATGCAATATCTGATTTCTTTCAAACCTGACACAATGTCAAATGGGACAGTATGCTTATTTTGTGACATGCACAGTTGACCAAACAGGGCAATTATTGAAAACCCAGCCATTTCTTGCATATCACAGTATTTATTTGATTTCATGCCATTAATTTCTTTTAATTCATGTAATCTTCAGTCACATAGAAGGAAGGTATTTGAGGGGCCTGTGTATTCTATGAAGACATGTTTGGTTTTAGTCAGAACAGTTTGCAACTCTTGACCACTAGTTGTAATATGATTGTATTTAAATCCATATTGATAGTAAATTTTGACCTTGTCAAATTGTATCAGTGATTGTCACTTATTTGTAAATTGGATTTCTGTTTTTGGTATTCAGTTCATTGATAATGTTTTCCTTTTCCTTATTTACAGATCACACCTATGATGATGTCATATGACCAAAATTGAAGAGCAATGCTAAAGAAGAAAGTTTTCAAACAAGAATTGGAAGAAGAGGGAAGTAATTTTCTAATTTTGCAATCTCTTAAAAGATTCTTTTCATTTCAAACCCTGATCCTTGATCTTCATCCCAATTATCAAAGTCAAATATCCAAAAATGTTCAATGTGTATATGGATCTCTGACATCCATGGAACAATGTCAACCAATCCTGCCACAAATGGCATATACAGTAGTCCACATATGTAAGTATGTTTCATACCCTTAGCAATATCAAAAGAATGACAGCCATATTTATTCTTGAAATTCTACCATGCAGTTGTATGGCAGATGCGACCTTACTGCACAGACATGATGATTTGATATAAATAAATTGACATGATAGGGGGACGGTTATGTCTTTGATCGTTTTTCCTTGTTTTCAGACCATGCCCATGCCGCCAGGAATATTCACAATGTATGACTTCTGTAGAAGAAAATTATTAATCAAGAAAGAAGAGAAAAGTAAGGGTTTTTAAATCAAATTTTATGCTCTTGTCGGTCATGATCTTACCCATGAGGATATTCAATCACCAGAATTGATGATGTAAGCCGAAGAAAGTTATTACAAGATAAGTAAGTTCACATCTAGCAGTCTCTTCAAAATTTATGTTTTTGTCAGTCGTGAAGAAATGTGTTTCTCAATGTATGTTTTACTTAGATTTGTGTAGAGGGAAAATCTTAAAGTTTAAAATGCCAAAATATTTTCTGTATTTATCTGAATACACCATTGTTGGATCACCTGCATATATGTACATAAACTTGTATTCAGCATACAGTATCTACATTGGTTGGTTTTTATTTAGTAACTAGTATTTGTTATATCACAAAAGTACCACCACTGGCTGTGATTGATATGAAAGTCTGGTAGGTAGCTTGTAGTTTATGACACAATATCACAGAGTAACACAATATCACCTCTTCAGATACATGTGTTTGCATATTTAAAACATCCTTATCACACAATATCAGCTATGTTGGTGATTGTAACTTATTGGACTTTGGATTTCTGTTCAGTTCATTAATAGCATATTTCCCTGTTCAGGTCATACCCAGGAACTACTCATGGCAAAATTAAAAAAAAAAAGCGCAGAGGAAGAAAGGTTTAAATAAAAGAAAGTGAGAGGCAAACAAACAACATTTCTAAAACTTACCTTTATTTTGAAATCTTGCAAATGTATATTTTTTATAAATACATAATTTTTCATCATTGAAAACATGCGCACAACTGTGCCTACATCGCTACATGTATATGTAATCTTCACAGAAATCTTCACATGTATATGTAATCTTCAAACAAGCAGGCCAATGATAACCATGAGACTGATGTTCAATCAATACGGCAATATAATTTAAATCTGAATAAATAATATCAATACTTGCAAGTTGATTACAAAGTCAAAAGAGAAAATGAACTGGATTCTCTAATAAATTTAAGTACTCAGATAACAATAAATAGTAGATTCAAATATTATATTCAAGTAAATGGAATTGATTCGCGTTGATATGAAATTAACGTAGATGTGATTCACTTGCATATAATTCATTATTAAGAAGAAAGATTGCTGAAGTTGGAATAAGTGAACACTTTATAATTACGTACACTTAATATGTACAATTAACTGTTGAATGAATTGGTTGACGTCAAATACTAGGGACGGCAATCATTTGACCAATTAATTAAATATTATCTTCAAATATAGGAAAAGTGTACAAAAAGGTCAAATATTACAATCATTCACTCGCAATAAGTCATTCTTAATTAAATTGAATAAATTACTTGGACTTCTAATAAAATTAAAGAAAGTGTAAACAAACTATTGAAATCACTCGAATAATGTGAAGAATTTGTATGCGAATTACAAAGTATTAATACAAAATGTCACTTCTATAATAATCTATTACACCAAAAGTAAACGAAAAGAGTTCGACATAACAACACAAAGAAGTTCATTGAAGATGGCTGTCGCGAATCGCGTTAATTAATGCACAGACGAATAAGTACTTGGAGCAAATCCTCGTGGTATGCTTCTGAGAATGTCTTTGAACGGTGTGTTGACAGCGAGGTCGAGAAGTTGGAGCTTGTCAGTACAACAAGCTGGCACAAACACTGTAGCGATGTTGTTGTTGTGTAACTTTTCAAGTAGATCTTCAGATCGATGTGCCTTGAAAACATCGAAAATGGCGAGGGCTTTCAGGTCAGCTGGTAAACCTAGTCATTCACGGGTTGATGAGACGAACGGGATGATGACCTTGTCGACGTAGTACGTGATGCATAGTGTCTGTGTTCGACCAATGATTAGGCAAATGGTAAATGTCCCAATCAGTTGGAAAATTGTAGTGAGGGTGGCACTGATTTGTTTTACCCTGGTATAGAAGTTGAGGTTGTAAAACTTGACCGGCTCGAGAAATACCCAGTATAGCTGTTATCTGTCTCTTGTCGTCGAGGCCCCGTTATCGATACTTGGTCACTTCCACGCAGTTCCATCGTCCAGCTGCCCGAAGGGACAATCGAAACACCGGTCTGGTCCCAGTTCAAAATAAGGTCGTCGGGAATGTGATGATCGGTGACCGCTCTATGTATTCTCTGTAGGTAGTCTTCTTTGAAGGCTGAGAAGTCTTGTACGGGTTTCTTCGCAGCCTTCGCCCCTTTCCTCTTTGTGTAATTCATTCTCTTCAGTATCGACTCAGCCCAAGTTTTCAAAAGTTCATAGTTGCCACCGAATTCAGCTAGTTGTGTGCGATCTTTCTTGATAACAATGGCCCTAGCAGTTGCTAACACGATCGGTATGTTTATAACACCACCAGACGTACGAATTGCACGGATAACCTCTTGCACTTTCGAGTCCAAATCTCTACCAAGCAGCAGGGGACGACCACATTGTTTCGCAAGTAGGGTAGCTGGAACGGACCGATCTGCATTTTCTGCTGCGTATTTGCCTATTTTACACCGAATCTCAGGGGAGTACTGCTGATAAGAACCACGCTTTCGTTTGGTTGATCCGTTGCTAGTTTTAATTAGACACGCATCGATGCATTTGTTGATATCTTCGATAACACTTTCTTGGAGACTGTGGCATTGCGACGCAGAAATCAACCCAGGACGAATAGTCGACAGAGTCTTGCATCAGCACTCAGCAGTGGTTTCAAGTTCTGAACGGTCTTGCATACTACGGTCCCTGCAATAGCTTTCTACCGTTTCCCATGTACAATACAAGTTCCAAAGTGATACAGTTTAACTCTGAACAACGGTGTCCCAACGACAACGGGGTGAGTCGTTGAATGAGTAAATTGGAAATATACAGTTTTGTAGAGACTCACGGTTATTACATTACGACGGTTCCTGTGCGGACGACGTTTTCAGAGAGACTCGGTTTCTATTCGGACCACATCTTCGGCTTCTTCCCAAGGAGTATTCAGCTGGTGGACAACTTCATACCAGGTATATGGTTACATTACGATGGTTCCTATTCAGACCACGTCTTCAGCTTCCTCCCAAGGAATTGTATTTAGCTGGTGGACGACTTTATACCATTACTACAGCAACATTAATATTGACCATGGTGTATACGAAACTCTCACGTACTTGAGGTTGATGTATGTTATGGGACCATCAAAGTGACTGCCTGCCGACGTGGAAGTGACAGGTACAACACAGTACATCCTAAATTCATAGACCTACAAGGAACTCATACAGGTGGACAGCTCACAACTGATAGGTTGATAATGTAAATAAGAATGCATAAATGAATAATAAAAAAAACAAAGGCATAGAAATAAACAAGCGTTGGGGCGTCCTATACATCACGGCTACACACTTCCCCACTTTGAAATTTGTCGTCCCGACATACACCAAATAACCTTTAACCTTTGGCAATTACATCAATCACTGCACAACACAATTTTGATACTTAATCATGACAGTACTCTATTAAAGACTTTAGATAATCTGCTTTAGCTTCCCAGTTAGGTCTGGAGACATTTTGGGAGTATATTAAACAACGAGGTGGTCTAATTGTTCTACGTGACCTTCTGTGTTGAGGTACAGACTCTTTCTCAGGTGCTGACAACTGATCACTAACCACACTAATATCTGATATGTCACTTTGAACTTGTACTTCATTGCCACCATTCAGTTGAATTGAAGTAGTAGCTTGTTCCATTTCATAAAGATTTCCACCATGACCATCTTCATCACCATTTTGTCCAATATACTACCAGTAGGTTGTGTCACTATGCTATCATTGATAGGGCTTCCATATAGGAATTGTCAACTCCAAGAACCATATCAGGCACTGCAATAGCATTGTACTGATTATCATTATCATCAGAACTAGTATTCATATTATTGTCTGGTTATTGACTTGTCATGGATATAATTCCACTACTTGGTTACATGTTTGTTGTGTCCTGTACTCTTTTCCAGGAAGGGGTAACGCTGTACAGGGTAGAAGTAAGTTGCGATGTAATGTTCGTTCATGACCTTTACCATCCTCTCTTCGAACCACATATACTGGCAAGTCAGGATAGAGTTTCCGAACCACTTGATAAGGTGTACTCTCCCACACGTTTGCTAACTTGCATTTTCCCCCTCCATTTCACATTCTTTACCAATACTCTGTCTCTTGGTGCTAACATTGATTTGTGAGTCTTTCTGTCATAAGTCCCTTTATTCTTATCTGCATATTTTCTTGCTTCTCTTGATGCCAAACCATATGCATAACTAAGTTGTTGTCGCAAGGCACATACACATATTCATGGTGACTTCTATGTTTTGGTTCATCTGGCTCCACACCAAGGTAGATGTCTATCGGCAGCTTGGGATGTCTTCCAAACATCAGAAAATATGGTGTGAACCCAGTGCTGTCATGTTTTGTATAATTATATGCATGCACAAGGGGAGCTACATACGTTTTCCAGTCTTTCTTTTGTTCTTCTCCCAGAGTTCCTAGCATTCTGAGCAATGTTCTAGTATTAAAGAGTTCCATCTGTCCATTTCCCTTTTGGATGATAAGGGGTTGTCCTCGATTTCACTACTCCACCAATCTTACATAATTCGCTAATTACTTCACTTTCGTAGTTCCTCCCTTGGTCAGAGTGTAACCTTCCAGAAAATCCATAATGAACAATGAAGTTCTCCCATAACACTTTGGCTGTCAATTTAGTGGTCTGGTTTCTTGTTGGTATGGCAACTGTGTATCGTGTAAAGTGGTCGGAGATCACCAATACATTGCTCATTCCACCCTTTGACTCTTCCAATGTCAGGTAGTCCATGCATACTAATTCCAGTGGAGCAATACTTTGATTTGGCTGTACCTTCCTCAGGATACACCTAGGGCAATTTCTGATCTTATCCATATCATTTGCCATGCAGGGCCAATAGAATTGAGACCTCAGCAGATCTACACAATGTTCCTTTCCAAGATGACCAATATCATCATGTTGTCCCTTCGTAGCCATTTCACGATAATTCTAGGTAGTACCAATTTTTCCGTCTGTCTGGCTCTAGATGTACCCTATAAAGCACACCATTCTTGGAAGATAGTTTGGTAATTTCTTTCAGCATAAATTGGACTTCTTTATCTTCCTTTTTTCTGTCAGCAGAACTCGGTCTTTTCTTGTTTCTCAAGTACCAAATGACTTTCTGGATGGCCCTGTCTTCCTGTTGAAGTCGTTTCCAATCATCAGAAGATATTGATGGCAGTGACTTTGGCCCAGATATAGCTGGCTCATTATAATAATAATAATAATAATAATATTTATTTCTTTAAAAACGCTTTACATGTAAAAAAAAAACATCTCAAAGCGCTTCACACAACTTTGTAAAAAGAATTAAAAAACCATCAATAAAAAACTTTCATTCAATAAAAAGGTGTGTCTTAAGATTTGATTTAAAAACATCAATATTTACGCTAAGACGGAGTGAAACTGGTAGCCGATTCCAGAGACGCGGAGCACACACCGAAAAAGCCCTGTCTCCATAAAAAACCGTGTTGGCAATTGGCTGGCGTAGTGTATGAGCACCTTCGGTAGAGGAACGAAGGGTGCGACCAGAAGAACGGAACGGATTATCAGCATACTCAGAAATTACGTTGGCATTTGCATACGCCGATTCAACCACCATTGGAGTAATGTTCACACCTCGCTGATTATCCAATGAATGTAGATGACTCGCCTATCGCCCTTACACTGTCAAATGACACATTCTGCTTGACTGAATCACGAGTACCATTAATATCTGGATGGGGTCGACGAGAAAAACCATCAGCATCTCCATTTCTTCCTCCTGATCTATATTCCAGGGTGAAGTTATACGTTGATAGAGCAGCTAGCCATCTATGTCCTGTTGCATCGAGTTTGGCACTTGTAGTGACATATTGTTAGTGGATTGTTATCATTCACCACCTTAAACTGGTTACCATAGAGATAATGATGGAACTTCTCTGTGACGGACCAATGTTTAGAGCATGAAATTCCAACTTGTGTGTAGGATAGTTCTTCTCAGCTTTAGATAAACATCTGCTGGCATATGCAATGACCCTCTTGGCACCATTGTATTCTTGATATAATGTGACTCCAAGACCAGTGTAAATGGCATCTGTATGTAGCTCAAATGGTAGACCATAATCAGCAAAGCCTAAGATTGGGGTTGTGGTCAATTTGTCTATCAAAGTGTCGAAAGCTTGTTGGCACTCTCCTGTCCATTTGGATTCTGGGATGTGTTGATATTTCCTTTCTTTCTTTCTTTTTGAACCTCCACCAGTCAGTGCATGAAGTGGTGCTGCAATTTGTGAGAAGCTCTTGACAAAACGCCTGTAGTATCCAGCAAAGCCAATGAATGAATGCAATTCCTTTACATTTGTGGGTACTGGCCAAGTTCTTAGTGCTGATATGTTTTTCGGGTCAGTCTGTATACCATCTGATGAAACTATATGTCCAAGGTACTTCACTTGCTGTTTAAAGAACTGACACTTAGATGGCTTAACCTTGAGAACATACTCCCTAAGTTGATTGAGAACTGCAAGATTACTTGACAGTGTGATAAAATACAAGTCTTCATATATGTTCAAAAAAAATGTTTTCAATTTACGGGATGGATTTTCATTTAAAGATGTACTTTTATAGGGAGATAAACTTTTCATTTAGGGGATGGCTGCTTTTTTCATGTACATGTATGGGATGGATATACTTTTCATTTATGAGAGAAAAATACTTTTCATTTATGGGAATGGGAGAGAAATACTTTTTATTTATTAGAGAGAAATACTTTCATTTATTGGAGAGAAACACTTTTCATTGATGGTAGAGAAATACTTTTCATTTATTGGAGAGAAATACTTTTCATTTAGGGGAGAAAAATACTTTTAATTTATTGCAGAGAAATACTTTTCATTTATGAGAGAAATACTTTTCATTTATTGGAGAGAAATACTTTTTATTTATGGGAGAAATACTTTTCATTTATTGGAGAGAAATACTTTTCATTTATGGGAGAGAAATACTTTTCATTTATTGGAGAGAAATACTTTTTATTTATTGGAGAGAAATACTTTTTATTTATTGGAGAGAAATACTTTTCATTTATTGGAGAAATACTTTTCATTTATTGGAGAGAAATACTTTTTATTTATTGGAGAGAAATACTTTTCATTTATTGGAGAGAAATACTTTTTATTTATTGGAGAAATACTTTTTATTTATTGGAGAGAAATACTTTTCATTTATTGGAGAGAAATACTTTTTATTTATGGGAGAAATACTTTTCATTTATTGGAGAGAAATACTTTTTATTTATGGGAAAGAAATACTTTTCATTTATGGGAGAGAAATACTTTTTATTTATTGGAAAGAAATACTTTTCATTTATGGGAGAGAAATACTTTTCATTTATGGGAGAAAAATACTTTTCATTTATTGGAGAGAAATACTTTTTATTTATGGGAAAGAAATATTTTTCTTTTATTGGAGAGAAATTCTTTTCATTTATGGGAGAGAAATACTTTTCATTTATGGGAGAGAAATACTTTTTATTTATGGGAGAGAAATACCTTTCATTTATGGGAGAAATACTTTTCATTTATTGGAGAGAAATGCTTTTTATTTATTGGAAAGAAATACTTTTCATTTATTGGAGAGAAATAGTTTTCATTTATTGGAGAGAAATACTTTTCATTTATTGGAAAGAAATACTTTTCATTGATGGGAGAGAAATACTTTTCATTTATGGGAGAGAAATACTTTTCATTTATTGGAGAGAAATACTTTTCATTTATTGGAGAGAAATACTTTTCATTTAGGGGAGAAAAATACTTTTCATTTATGGGAGAGATACTTTTCAATTAGGGGAGAGAAATACTTTTTCATTTATGGGAGAGAAATACTTTTCATTTATGGGAGAGAAATACTTTTCATTTATGGGAGAAAAATACTTTTCATTTAGGGGAGAAAAATACGTTTAATTTATTGGAGAGAAAATTTTTTCATTTTTAAGGGGGAGAGAAAAACTTTTCATTTTTAAGGGGAGAGAAATACTTTTCATTTATGGGAGAGAAATACTTTTCATTTATTGGAGAGAAATACTTTTAATTTAGGGGAGAGAAATACTTTTCATTTTTAGGGGATGGATGTACTTTTCATTTAGGGGATGGATGTACTTTACATTTAGGGGATGGATGTACTTTTCATTTAGGGGATGGATGTACTTTACATTTAGGGGATGGATGTACTTTATATTTAGGGGATGGATGTACTTTTCATTTAGGGGATGGATGTACTTTACATTTTTCATTTAGGAGATGGATGTACTTTTCATTTAGGAGATGGATGTACTTTTCATTTAGGAGATGGATGTACTTTACATTTAGGGGATGGATGAACTTTTCATTTAGGGGATGGATGTTCTTTTCATTTAGGGAAAGAATCCAATTCAAGATGTCGGTTTCCCTCCGGGTCTCTGCAGATACGTTCGGGTGTCTGAAAACACCCGCGATTACCCTCACTCAGGTGATAATGAGCCTGTAATGAGCACACCTCGTCAGCCCAACCGCGGGTTTTCGTGCCTATTGTTTAAAGTTCTATTGCTATGCAAATAAGTAATTGCTACACCAGACGGGCCAGCATGTTCTTTGTCAGATATATAAACATATTATTAAAACAGGAAAGAAGTGTGCAAAACATTGTACCATTTTTGCTATCCCGGCAACTAGTACATGTATAGTATACTATCGTTGACGACACTGCGCAAAGTCATCGTCAGCCCGATCATATGCACAGTTGATGTACTCGCCGACAAAAGTTCAATCGTATCTCACAGACTTCCCCATAATGACATTGCTACATAGTAACATAGCGTAAATTATCGCTGACCCGATCGTACTTATTTATTATTCCCGTAGTTATTTGTGTATTGCTTAAAAAAACAATTTACCATCCGTATTTACCCCGATCGGGATAATCATAAAGTAGTGCGACTTTGCCTAAGAGTGGCGTGTGTGAATGTGGAGTGTAGATTTTTTTAAAAGATAAAAGCCACAGAAATACAATGAATTCACAGTTGGCGCGGCGGCACAGTTGGTTTATCTCTTGAAGAACGTAAAAGTAGCTATTATAGGCATGCAATTTGACATTGTCACAGTGCCCAGAAAAAGATCGACTGTTTCGGTAAAGAGTATCAAGCTGTGTAACATGTGGAGAAAAAAAAAGGTAAGTGATTGACAGGCGATGCGTGCTGTGTTTTGTTTCTGTAGGACTGTTTGGAATGCATTGTGTGAATGGCAGTGAGGGTGGGGCATGGGCAATGAGTTATCTGAGCCGCGGTTGTCAGAAGGGTATATCAACTTTGTCGGCATGTCAAATCCATTAATTTATGAGATGAGAACAATACAAATAAATAAATGAGATGTGTCGTGGAAAACAATTGTAACTGCGCTACATTTTACATGTTTGCCGCGGTTGATTTGGTTGCGTTGATCGTTTGTGTTGCACACTATGCGTCAAAGAGTAAATGTTGTATTTTAATAGGCGGTGAGATTTTGATAGATTTTGTTGGATAACCCCCCCCCCCCCCATCGCAGTTTTTAATATGTGCCAGTGCGTTCAAAGGTCGTTTATCCCGATCGGGATAATAAACAATTTTAACCAATTGATTGGAGCCTATCCAAACTAAACTTGAGTGACAGTATAAACTTTCAATTTTACTCCAACACGGTTATAACTCCTCTACAGAAAAACACAAAAACGGATTTCAAACTAAGATGCGTTCAAATTTTACACTTACTGCTACAACATGCAAAAGGTGATCTTTACCGTAGTGCTGTAGTCATATGATACATTTTGCCGGTATTGTAAGTTTTCCTTTAATCTTGGGGGATAACTTGCCTCACCCACTCATTAATTTCTTTTGTTTCTGGTGCGACTTTTAAATATTGTTCGCGGTGTTTGATAAACTGTCATTGTTTGCCATAAATTGTCGGGAGGGATATCACACAGAAGAATAGGGAATGCGTTTCATCATGATAACAGTTGTCCTTTGTTTTACACAATGTTCATATTTCACACTTCAGTTTTAATGGTACGCGCCTTACAAGTGTTTCTCCTTTGAAAAAAAATGCCGCCTGTAAAAGAAAGGTTAATAGTATAATACGTGCCAGTGCGTTCAAAGGTCATTTATCCCGATCGGGATAATAAACAATTTTAACCAATCGATTGGAGCCTATCCAAACGAAACTTGAGTGACAGTATAAACTTTCATTTTTACTCCAACACGGTTATAACTCCTCTACAGAAAAACACAAAAACGGATTTCAAACTAAGATGCGTTCAAATTTTACACTTACTGCTACAACATGCAAAAGCTGATCTTTACCGTAGTGCTGTAGTCATATGATACATTTGCCGGTATTGTAAGTTTTCCTTTAATCTTGGGGGATAACTTGCCTCACCCACTCATTAATTTCTTTTGTTTCTGGTGCGACTTCATTGTTTGCCATAAATTGTCGGGAGGGATATCACACAGAAGAATAGGGAATGCGTTTCGTCGTGATAACAGTTGTCCTTTGTTTTACGCAATGTTCATATTTCACACTTCAGTTTTTAAAAGTACGCGCCTTACAAGTGTTTCTCCTTTGAAAAAAAATGCCGCCTGTAAAAGAAAGGTATAAATTGTTGGATAGAACACTCCTCGGTGTTCATTTTGCAACCGCAGCGAACGACAGCAGATCATCTTAAAGTATTCCATAGTCAATAATATAATTCCAACATGTCCGAGATAACCGTCAAGTGGCTCCAACCAGCTAAATATCGTAATCGTATGGAAAAGGTCAAGACGTCAAGAGTGAAGACAACTGATTTCGAAGAAGGTAACGAAGTGAAAGTAAAATACAAAAGTGCATTTTACAAAGCTGTGGTCATTGACATGACTGGTAAGTAACAACATTTTTACGTAAAAGCATAGACCCTCTACCAACTATGGTAAAAGCAAAAAGATCGGGGACGAAGCTTGTCGGATTTCTCCAGGGCGTATATTCCAAGAGCTACATTATTAATACCCAATTTGCCCCCATCACTTGATAGATTTTATTTTACCTTATATTGATTAAAGGGTTTGTCTTCCATGTTATGGATCTATGATATATCGTTCGAAAAAGGTCAAAATCAATGCTTGTGTCAAACGTTTTTACTATAGTAGTAGGCCTAATGATGTATCTTTTTTAGATTCTTAAGTACTAATGTGTACCGTTTACTTTCATTTCAGATGTGAAAAGAAGAAGAGTGGTGAATCCAGACTTTTCATCAGATGACGACCTTCCCCTTTCGACACTACTTACAGGACCAGTACCGCGACGACCACCAACACCACCAACACGATCTCCAACAGCACCACCACGACCACCACCACCAATACCACCAACACGATCTCAAACACCACCACCACGACCACCAACACGATCTCCACGACCACCACCACCACCAACACTACCAACAAGATCTCCAACACCACCAACACGATCTCCACGACCACCACCAACACCACGATCTCCAACACCACCACCACGACCACCAACACGATCTCCAACACCACCACCACCACCACCACCAACACTACCAACAAGATCTCCAACACCACCACCACCACCACCACCAACACTACCAACACGATCTCCAACACCACCACCACCACCACCACCAACACTACCAACAAGATCTCCACCACCACGACCACCAACACGATCTCCACGACCACCACCACCACCACCACCACCAACACTACCAACAAGATCTCCAACACCACGACCACCAACACGATCTCCAACACCACCACCACCACCACCACCAACACTACCAACAAGATCTCCAACACCACGACCACCAACACGATCTCCACGACCACCACCACCACCACCACCAACACGACCACCAACACGACCACCAACACGACCAACACGATCTCCAACACCACCAACACGACCACCACCACCACCAACACCGCCAACACGATCTCCAACACCACCACCACGACCACCAACACCGCCAACACGATCTCCAACAACAACAACACCACCACCACCACGATCTCCAACACCCACACCCATTACGATAGAAGACAGCCTCCCTCTGCTCACATTAGACGATTCCATGTTTGAGTCGCTCAGACTCGGTGGAACGAGTTCTGAGAACCTGGTAGCCATAATGACACAGACTCTCGAAGCCGTCCAAAAACTACTTAAAAATCAAAGTAAAATCGCTAGAGATGTTGAGGAAATAAAAGAAGTTTTAAACTTAGCTAAAAAGGAACACATAGAAGAGGAGAAAGCGGTCGCCGCAACCCCATGTAATCACCATGTCTACACACGCGAACTGTCAATAAATGTCATCAACACACGCGAACCATCTATAGCAGCAGTCAGACAGATGGATGTACTTTACATTTAGGGGATGGATGTACTTTTCATTTAGGGTATGGATGTACTTTTCATTTAGGGGATGGATGTACTTTACATTTAGGGGATGGATGTACTTTACATTTAGGGGATGGATGTACTTTACATTTAGGGGATGGATGTACTTTTCATTTAGGGGATGGATGTACTTTACATTTAGGGGATAGATGTACTTTACATTTAGGGGATGGATGTACTTTACATTTAGGGGATGGATGTACTTTTCATTTAGGGGATGGATGTACTTTTCATTTAGGGGATGGGTGTGCTTTTCATTTAGGGGATGGATGTACTTTACATTTAGGGGATGGATGTACTTTACATTTAGGGGATGGATGTATTTTACATTTAGGGGATGGATGTACTTTTCATTTAGGGGATGGATGTATGGATGTAATTTTAATTTAGGGGAGAGAAATACTTTTCATTTATTGA
This sequence comes from Glandiceps talaboti, assembly GCF_964340395.1. Classification (NCBI taxonomy): domain Eukaryota; kingdom Metazoa; phylum Hemichordata; class Enteropneusta; family Spengelidae; genus Glandiceps; species Glandiceps talaboti. The sequence goes on from NC_135559.1 coordinate 15,372,452, forward strand.
AGAGAAATACATTTCATTGATGGGGAGAGAAATACTTTTCATTTCTTGGAGAAAAGTACTTTTCATTGATGGGAGAGAAATACTTTTCATTTATTGGAGAGAAATACTTTTCATTTATGGGACAGAAATACTTCTCATTTATTGGAGAGAAATACTTTTCATTTATTGGAGAGAAATACTTTTAATTTATGGGAGAGAAATACTTTTCTTTTATGGGAGAGAAATACTTTTCATTTATGGGAGAGAGATATACTTGTAATTTAGGAGAGGGAAATACTTGTAATTTAGGAGAGGGAAATACTTTTCATTTAGGGGATGGATGTACTTTTTATGTAGGGGATGGATGCACTTTTCGTTTAGAGGATGGGTGTACTTTTCATTTAGGGGATAGATGTATGGATGTAATTTTAATTTATGGGAGAGAAATACGTTTCATATATGGGAGAGAAATACTTTTCATATATGGGAGAGAAATACTTTTCATTTATGGGAGAGAAATACTTTTCATTGATGGGAGAGAAATATTTTTCCCCTAAAAGTTCAATCGTATCTCACAGACTTCCCCATAATGAAAGTGTTAATTATCAATATGATATTGCTACATAGTAACATTGCGTAAATCATCGCCGACCCGATCGTACTAATTTATTATTCACGTAATTATTTGTGTATTGCTTAAAAAAAAAATTTACCATCCGTATTTACCCCGATCGGGATAATCATAAAGTAGTGCGACTTTGCCTAAGAGTGGCGTGTGTGAATGTGGAGTGTAGATTTTTTTAAAAGAAAAAACCACAGAAATACAATGAATTCACAGTTGGCGCGGCGGCACAGTTGGTTTATCTCTTGAAGAACGTAAAAGTAGCTATTATAGGCATGCAATTTGACATTGTCACAGTGCCCAGAAAAAGATCGACTGTTTCGGTAAAGAGTATCAAGTAAAGTATTCTTACCTTTTATGTTTATATCCTGGGTAAGTATACTTGTCGGTGTATCTGGGCGGAATTGGTAGATATCTCGCTTGTGGGTATCTCGGTCTTCCAAGATGTGTGTAGAGCAAGATGTGTTCGCCAGTTCGTCCAGATGAGTTCTGTTCATTTCTTAGTATATTGGAATATTCCATTCAGTCCTTGGTGGTCGTTGGGGGCGTTGGTCACATGTGGATGTACTTTTTACTTTTACTACATCCCCTAAATGTAAAGTACATCCATCCCCTACGACCTAACGGACAAAGGTAAGTGCAGGAAACTTTCAAATCCTTGGAAGGGCCCTGGGGTCATTACAAATAAGATTACCCCCTTTCTCTATAAGATAAAGTTAGGAAGGGAAATAATGTTACAAAATTCAAGGCTACCCTAGCCAAAACAGGTAAGATCTCCAATCCAAGCCAGGGTGTTGTGTATTGTTTATGTAGGAAGCCATATGATGGCTCCTTCATGGTACAATGTGATATTTGTTATGAATGGTACCATGGGCGCTGTGTAAAAATAACAGCCCAAGCTGCCCGTAAACTTGACAAGTATATCTGTCCAACCTGTCATTAACCGTTGCTGTATGTCTCCATCTTCTCTTGTCAGACCACTTACCAATGGCGTCATCTGACTCGTCCCCGTCTGCCAAGCGTGACTGGCTCCCTAGCCGCAGTGCTCAAAAACAGCGACAAGAAGAAGAGAGGAGGGAGTGGGCCAGTCACGTTTGGCGAGAAAACGAACAACGAATAAGGGAAGCAACCCAAAGGGGCGAACTTATGGCGCAGTCTGAACTGCGGAACCTTCTGGGGAACCCTGATCTGGCCGTCAACAGGACTGACTTGGCAAAGAAACTACTGGTGGGCCAATTCCACCTTTGAGGATGAACGGATGGAGCACTCTGGGCTGGGCACCTCGGTGCCTGCAGCCCCAGAGGCTCCAACCTGATTTGAACCTCCACGGGTGGTAAGGTTTGTCGAATCGGCTCACCAAGCCACACGTGAGGATTTCAAATCCAGGCTCTCTGCTGGCGTAACCTACCCAGAGGTACGCCCAACCCCTCTTAAGCACAGGCGGTCACTTCTGCTGTCTGAGAGGGGAGTGGAAAACACTCTACCCACTTGGAGAACTGGTCCACCATCACTAAGATGTGTTGGTTACCTTGGTCCGTCACTGGGAGGGACCAAGGAAGTCAAGGTGAACTCTCTCCATTGGGGCACCTGCATGAAATTTTGTGAGTGGGCACCTGTGATGTCGGGTAGGCTTTTTACTGAGATTGCATGCCGTGCATGAAGACACGAATCGTTCGACATCTTGGGTCATACCATACCAAAAGTACTTCTCTTGTACTTTGGCCTTGGTCCGGACAATTCCCTGATGTCCTGATGCCGGAATATCGTGTGATAGCTGCAGGACTTCGGTCTGCAAGGATTTTGGAATTACCAGAGTCCTGGGCATGTCTTGCTCAATTTGGTGCCAGAGTACCCCTCCCTCAAGGAAGAAGGTATCACGATTCACCCAGTAAAATTTGGCAGCGGGAGCCCCAATGAATAGTTCTGCAATACTCGGTTCGGTTTTATCGTGGAGCCAGGAGATCAGTGACTGCAAGTCCTGGTCCTTGGCTTGAGCTTGAGAGAGGTCTTTGTCAGTGTAGCCCAAGAAGGAGATGCCTTCATTTGCTCGGTGATATCGCGTCACCACTGCAACTTTGGGTGGGCCTTTTAGTTCTGACTCCTTGGTCAGTTTGCACAGCTCAATGCTTGGGTACCAGTCCTGCGTCTCACTGTCTCCATCGGGGTTCTGGTTCTGAATATTTTCTGGCTCCCATAACCAAGTAGGAGCCTCATTTGTATGTACTCCGGAAGATCTGTCCTCCTGCACCAGATTGATGATGGCTAGAGGGACTACATTATCTACTTCCTCAATGAATGTGGCCCAGTTGTTGTGAGCCTTTAGGCAGTAGTGACATCCCCCACAGGGGAGAGCTTCCGGTTTTATCTCTGGAGAGAAACTAGAGCAAACATCCTGCGTTTGCAACCGGGACAGGGCATTGGCATTTGCATGCATCTTTCCAGGTCGATGGCGGATAGTCATGTTGTACTGACTTAGCTCTTCTAACCACCTAGCGAGCTGCCCTTGAGGTTCTTTGAACCGTAGTAACCATAGTAGGCTACTATGGTCTGTTCTCACCTAAAGTAGTGTTTGAACTGTCTGGTGAACCTGACTACAGCCAACAGTTCTTTCCTGGTTGTGCAGTAACGCCGTTGTTCAGGGGTTAGGGAGTAACTACCATAGGCTATTACCTTCTCCTGGCCATCCTGAACTTGTTAGGGAGCGATCAGTTTTTACATTGACTTTTTGTTTGAACCATTTTCAATACTTGGGTGATTCTAGAATCAAACCATATTTCCATTTTGTAGTTATACTACATGTATTTTCTGCAAAATGCAAAATGGCTGGTGTGACCACTACAATAGGGAACACAATCTGAATGATGTTATGACTTGAGAGTGAGTATTCAGAATTTTACTGAAAGGAACATTTGAAGATCACATCAAGCACAAGCCAAGTTGCATGTCTTTGAACAGAAAATATAGAATTTCTATGTCAAGACAAAGTGTTGTTGGTTCTGTGGTGCTCGATTTATTCTCAAATCTTTTTCTCCATTGAGCTGGTTAAGGCAGTCTATGTGTGCGTAAGGGTGTTGTCACTTCTCACCTTCAAATCACAGCGACAATGCTCCTTATAAATAGAATGATTTGAAAAAACCCCAGTGGTGAATGTTTTCTCGCTCATTTGAAGTGACACATTGCCATTGACACATACTATTATGATGTAGAACAAGCAGGTTATACATCCAGTATTTTCTGTTTGAATGTGTACAACATGGCTTGGATGTGGTATAATGTGTGATATGACACATACTATTATGATGTAGAACAAGCAGGTTATACATCTAGTATTTTCTGTTTGAATGTGTACAACATGGCTTCAGATGTGGTACAATGTGTGATGTGTAAACATAACTAACTGGGTTGCCATACTGTTGATGGCTGCACAGTATTATGACCAATTACAGCTCTCTCTTTCACTTTAAGGGGTCAACAACCTCAATAGTTGATTTTCCGGTTCCAAGATGCATTGCGCGAGATGATGTCGCTTATGTTGTTACATTTAGTCATGTTTTGTCTATATTACGTTTGAAATAACATTTTCATCAGGAAATTATGGAAAGACATGTTGACCTCTGATTATGAGTGATTTTATAGAACAAAGACTAAACATCATCAATAACAGACAGTGATTTTACAGGTGAACCAAGGGTACGGTCAGGTGACAACTATCCCCCTGAGTAGCATGTACAACCCTCTCAGCGTGTACACAATACATGGTATTGTATGGAGAGACGTGCAATGCATCTTGGAACCGGCAACAGGTCTATTTCATACTGCACAAGCAGAAGGGGTAATAAAAATTATGAATATGAACAGTTCATACTATCTCTGCTTACAATCAATAAATTTATTGCAAAATGCTATTTCATTGACATTGAAATTACACTGAAGTTGAAATACACACACTGAAAAGTTAATGCAGTAGTGTACATAGGAAATCATCTTATCATAAAATACAATCTCTTAATTGAAAAAATTAATTTTACAATATTCAGTGTTCATATCTTTCTAAAAATGTAACATTTATTTGCCTATAAACATTCTTTGGCAAGGCTACTCACTTTCTATCAGAGTATCAGAATTTGTGAGAAAAGTCCTTGAATTAAGTCTAGAATTTAACTTACAAGTTTGTGGTTTCATGTTATTTCTCCCCCCCCCCCCCATAAAAGAGATTATAAACTCAATTTTAGCAGTGAAATGACATGAAATACAAAGTGAGCTGCCAATAGCATTATCATGACACAAACTGTTTAGTTAAAAAACCACAAAATATGCTAATCATATATATTATGCAAATGATATGTAAATATTTTGTTAAGGACATTTTAAATTATAATCAAGTGAAAGTATAAAAAAAATCAGTGTGCACCTGTTCAAGAGTTGAAAAATAAAGTTCCTAAAATTCATCACAACTTTTTAAAATTCCAATTAGCAATTTATTAAAACAAAACATTAGAAATTTCATTTTCTTTGAAACAGAATAATAAAATTACTTTGCATAATACGAAGGGTGTTGGCACATAGTAAATAAGTTGGATTTGATGTCACACCTCTTGAAACAATGACCACATGTCCAGTTGATGAGGACAGCTGCATGATCAAAGAGAAAAAGGCACTCACTCCAAACATTGTGTATTTATGAGAAGAGCGTCTTTGTCTGATGGACATAGATACCAAGATGAACCAGTGTGTTTTGGTAGTGTTTGGAAACATTGGTGACAGAAGGGGATTATATCGGGCAAAGTTTTTTCGTACAATGACCACAATCAACACAGATTTTAACCTAGTTACTGCCTTTAACAAAACATTGGTAGGGAACCCTTGGTAAAATGACTGGGGAACTCAGGTAGATTTTATCTACTTACCACCCATAACAAAAACACTGGTAGGGAACCCTGGTAAAATGACTGGGGAACTCAGGTAGATTTTACCTACTTGCCACCAATAACTAAAACACTGGTAGGGAACCCTGGTAAAATGACTGGGGAACTCAGGTAGATTTTGCCTACTTACTGCCCTTAACTAAAACACTGGTAGGGAACTTTGGTAAAAAGACTGCCCAGTGGGGAACTCATATAGATTCTATCCTGGTAAAATGACCTACGGAATACAGGTAGATTTTTACCTACCAGTACTTTTATATCCCTTTAAGAAAACCACTGGGAGAGAACTCTGGTATAATGACTGAGGAACTTGTTTAAATTTTACTTCAATGTAACCCATACCTAAAAGACTAATCAATTCAACAGCTGTATCAAAACAGTATGAAGGTGGGACCACCAAACAACATTACATTTCACATATACATGATGGCAGTGTGCCGTCCAAACAAATTTGATGCACCACCGATGCACGTAATTTCTAGTGATACACCGATATTTAGTGTTCCCCCATCTCTTACTATGTGGTGACTCACAAGAAATGCCAGTTTTTATCATTTTGACTCACAACAACAAAATTTGGCTATCATTAGAGGTCACACTGCTTGACGATGATATCATTTGTCTGACAGCGAGATATATGCCTTCAGACCATACACATCATTCCCATGTTCAATGTTCCTCAGCTTTTGTTGTTTCAGTTGATGGTTGATCATTTTTCCTATAAGCTTTTTCATATTTACACATAACACTGAAGATGTCACCACCAAGTCGGTTGGCCAACCATTTGTTCTTTAGTACTGCTAGTTTGAGTGATTCACAGGTAAACTTTGCATCAAAATTTGTGTGTACAGCTCGACCCATTCCTTCAAAAATCAGAAGATCAGCTCGCTTGCACCGTTCAGCTACAACTTGGTCAACCCGACTGTAAGAAAGAAATGATTTTGGTCAGAAATAGATTTTATTCAGTAATTTGGATACTAGAATGGTCATCACACCTACCTTTGATCAAGACATGGTGATGCACCACACCCCATACCACACTACACGATAACACAACACCAGAGGGCAGTGCTTATTAGAAAGGTCTATCAAACCTACCTTAGATCAAGACATGGTGATATACCAAAACATTGAAGGGCAGTGTTTATTACAAAAGTCTATAACACCCACCTTAGATCAAGACACGATGCACCAAAACACTAGAGGGCGATGTTTATTACAAAGGTCCACCTTAGATCAAGATGTGACGCACCAAAACACTAGAGGGCGATGTTTATTGCAAAGGTCTATAACACCCACCTTAGATCAAGACATGGTGATGCACCACCAGATTCTAGTAGCTGCAGTCTTCTTTCTTCCAAAGCTAGTGCGATATCGGAATCTAATTCAGCTACTCTGTTAGTTACTATCATCAACTCATTATGTGTGATGTCATTTAATGCTGGTTTGGAATTGGCAGATAATGTCACCTGTAGAGAAAATAAATATCAAATAACTAATTATAAATTATAATTACAAGATGCAAAAACATCTCGGTGTAATCACTTCCATCATGGATATAAGTATTTTTGCCAAGTTTTTGGAACCCTGGTAACAGGGAGGAAATTTGGTAAATGTTACATACTTTCCATTCCCTGTACATGTACCATAATTTTGGTGGAGAATTCTGGAAATATCCAGACAACTCAGGCAGGTTTGACTAACTTTGTGTCCTTAAAGAACACACGGTATTGAAGTAACATGATCTACTCATATTATCAAGGCTGCACTGCACTCATTTGAAAGTTACATTAGTAGATATGATATTGGCGGAGAATATTTATCACACAAGTTGTTGATTATATATATTTTGGCATATATAGTCATTGGTTCTATGCAAGCAATGTTAGCAAAATGATGTCATATGACGGTCGTGCATTCTCACATGTAGTTAGTCTGTAAGGTACGCCGTGACGGGGCGCCCTCAACCATCGGCCAACCCCTAACAGTGATAACGGCCGATGAGGGCGAAACGTCACGGCGTATCTTACAGTCTAACATGTAGTATCCCGGTATCCCTCCCATCTATGGAATACACTGCCATTGGAAATACGACAAAAATCATTAGTTAACACCTTCAATAAGAACTTACAGACATATCTATTCTCCAGAACATTCTAACCATACAGCACCTCTGAACTCAACATCATCGTGGAAACTGCCACTTTATAAATTCACTGATCGATTGATTGACTGACTGATTGATTGATTAGCAAAAACAACTATGATAAACAATTCTTTTGGAAAACTTGTAGCAATTAAAGGCAGTTTACACTGGGATGTTTATAACTAAATTCTAGAGAGGTCATACGATGCAGGCACTATTTATAAAACTGTTACACTTTTCCAAGCATTCCTGTGATTAGCCTTTTATACGCTCTTATTAATATTAGGATTAACAATTTAGGTATGAGAAAGAATGGTCTGGCACAGCTATGCAATTCTTATGGCTCCATTGGTAAGATGATATTAATGTGAAAACCTGGGATTGAATTATGGGCCTTTAAAATCTCATATTACGTGGTTGGTGTACTTACATGGGTTCCTCTCTTTAACAACTCCCTGACAAATGGAAATATGCCAAGTACAATATCAGCACCACTGTTATCTACAAAGATAATGGCCAAGTCATGGGGTGGACCCTGAAAACAATAATATATACACAGTATCAAGTATATTGCTGTTTACAAAAATAATTTGCAAGTTTCAACATGAAACATATATCAAAACAATCTCATTGGATAGCAAAGAAGAGGTCAGAGTTCAGCATGAATCTCATTGGATAGCAAAACAAAGGGTCAGAGTTCAGTATAAATCCAAAGAATTTCATTGGATATCAAAGCAAAGGGTCAGAGTTCAGTATAAATGAAAGGGAAGGTCAGACGTCAGTATAAATCCAATGAATCTCATTGGATTGCAAAGCAAAGGTCATATTTCATTCAAGCCAGAATCAGGAGTTATTACCTTCAACCTTTCAATCCATGCATCGATATCATCTATAAGCCAGGGTCTTTTTTGCAGTTTTTCCTTGGCATCACTAAAACCAAAATCTTCATCACTGTCCATTAATCTGAATTACAGAGAGACAGAGATGATTATAACAACTAGTTACATACATGCACTCATGTCTGTGTTTAAAACTTTGTTTTAGGTAAAATTGGTATTTGCATATTCTTTCAGAGAACAACTTTCATAACATCATCCAAGTGATGTCTACTAGATGTTTCATATTTTTAGACACTGTAAGTTGACTAGAGTTGACACTGGTGGTCTTAATCTGACTTTAATAAAAGACAAAAATTAACAGGTTAAGTTGGTCCAGAGTTGGGCTTGGGCAAGACCTCGGGCTTTCTGCTGTTTTTCTGTGATCGAGGGTGGAACACTTGGGTTGTCACCCTCACTAGCGACCTTTGATTGCCTTCACAATGAGCAGAATAGCTGATGGTCTAGTAGTAAGAATAGGCATGGTTAGTCCTGGTGCAAAAGGAGTATAAATCCAGACTAAGTTTTAAGTCAGGTTACATTACGTGTGTAAATGCATTTAGGCAATCTGGTCTGGCCCTCCCAGTCAATGATGAAAGTTTTAGCGACTGCCCATACATGACAGGTCGTGATTTAAGTTGGGTGTAAGTTGGGTAGCACATTTGACAAAGTAAATCTGAACATGAACCATAAGAATAAAGTCAGCCTAGAGTCGACTCTGGTTTCTGTAATGTGAAGAACATAGTAAATATATCTCTAAGTTGACAAGACTTACTTGGTAACTTCCTTGGCACCCCAATCAAACACATTACCAGCCAGAATACCTTCTATTAGGGCAAACTGTCGTCCATACCAATTCATAGCAGACAATTGCTCTAAACGTTTGGGTAACAGTTTCAATGATCTCTCATTCTCCAACTGTTTCAACTGAAGGAAGAAATAATAATTGATTATTTTGACATCCTTTCTAATTTGACTATAATTGGGTGTAACATGTTATTAGTTTGATGAAAATTATAGAAAACAGTACTTTTAAATCTAGAAAACCAATCTGGCAAAAATATCTAAATAAATTGTTCTTGGGGAACATAAAATATGTATGATATGCAGTGTTTTGGTGAACCTTTGATTTTTAAGTTCTAATAAGCGAATGAAAGTGCAGTAGAAAACACTACAAACATGAATGCAAAAACCCTCAAGTAATCTACAGAGGCATTCATGTATCATAGAGTTCTGTTATAGTAATACATAATATACCAGAGATTACTTGCACTAATGTGTACGCATACTAGTGGTATTAGAACTGCAGGGCAATGCTGAAAAACGTTATTGCATACCTGCAAGTAAGTGATAAGTAAGTGATATGCAAATGAGGACATGATTTTTCCTTGCACATGAAATTGCATGATCGCACAGTGTGATTTTTATGGAATTTGCGCTTTTCAATAAACAGAATCTCATCTTGTGTGAGTGCCAGTGTGGATACTAAAGCCTGGTGCACACTAGAGCAGTCAGCTTTATAGCAAAATTTCACTTGTGGCCATTTGCTCACGCCAATTCCTCCACAGGGGAATTGGTGTGAGGAAATTGCCACAAGTGAAATTTTGCTCAGCTGACTGCTCTAGTGTGCACCTGGCTTTAGGGATATTTGCACTCATGCTTGCAGTGTTTTTTGCTGCACTTTCACTCACTATGCTTGTGAAAGTATGACCACAGAGAACACTGCAAGCACTCGTACAGATACTGTAAGTTTGCCACACTTGCACTCACACTTCCTGGGGTTCTGTTATATTATTGAGTAGGTTGACTTACATGTGAGTAAGGATCTGCAAAACCCATTTCATTCAGACAGTGTTCTCTTGTATCTAATAAACTACGTACTGTTAGAGATCCATATGCACTGTAATACAAAACATTACAAATTATGAATAATTTTGTTAAAGGATATCAACAGAAGTGGTACAGTATCAATACATAGTTACCTTGTATAACAAACAATCAACTACATGAATTGGTAAATAACATAAGGAAAAGTCCAGTCAGACTTATTTCTGCCTTTAATACGCTAGTATTCTTGGTACCTGCAATAGCTTTTTACCTTACACTAGAGGGTTAAAATAGAACAAGAAGGTTGACTTATTCTCATGAGTGCCTACAATTATGCATGTGTAGTACATGGAGCAAAAGTCAGTGTGTTGACCAAGAGAATCAAATGATCATTATGTTTATGATGTGCCTTGGCAAAATTCTATTTCGGTTACCGAGAATCGATTACTGCTATCAACTTGAATATGAATTTTGATAGGTGACAAAATAGCACCCCGGTAACTTACTCAACTTTAAAAAAGCCCTACTTCACTTGATATGTGTTCAGCCATTTTCTGGATTTCCTGCAAGGGTTTATGGGAAAACTTGACTCATGTTCAGCTATTTTGGGGATTTCCTGCAAGGGTTTATGGGAAAAACTGACGGGTCAGTCATTTTGGGGATTTCCTGCAAGGGTGTATGGGAAACTTCTAGTGATGACATCATATTTACCACAGTCACTTTGTCTTGAAACCCTTTGTACTAGTAAATTTTGCGGCATTTGTCGAGAAAGCGTCTCAGATAAATCTGACAGGACTTTTCCCTTGATGATCTTGAAAATCAACAAACACAAAGAATTCCTTTGTGGACGGGGGGAAAAATCAGCAAATACTCGGTTCATTATGAGTTTACCGAAATTACAGTAATTCATTGATTACTTACAAGGGTTGGTCTCTGAGGTCGTGCAATCTTTTCTTGTACTTCTCTTTAAATTCTTGTGCTCTCTCTATGGCATCTTCTGACTGTGGTTGACTTCTTGTAGCACAGTCGGCTACCTGTGATCAAATGATAAACAAGCCATTGAGAATGACATAGTCCCCGCTATGATTGGGTTTTAAGGAATTAGCACTACTCTGATCACGCAACAACACTTGTGAACCTAAATCAAACAGACTTAGATATGTTGTGTCTGCTTGTCGGACATGGAACATGCCTACAACAATAAAGGATTGGTCGGGTATGGGGGATCATATCAATATGAAAATGGATATGCAAATGTATGTCATAGAACACTGTCCTAATACCAACTCTGAATGAGATCTGTTCAAGCATGTCTGAGTTGGCTTTGGACATGGAAAATTCACAAACAAAATGGCTGCCAGGCAGCCATATTGGATCGTATCATGACAAAAATGGATATGCACATGTATGTCATAGAACACTGTCCTAATACCAACTTCGAATGAGATCTGTTCAAGCATGTCTGAGTTATGGCTTTGGACATGGAAAATTTGCAAACAAAATGGCTGCCAGGCAGCCATATTGGATCGTATCACAATGAAAATGGATATGCACATGTATGTCATAGAACACTGTCCTAATACTAACTTTGAATGAGATCTGTTCAAGCATGTCTAAGTTATGGCTTTGGACATGAAAATTCACAAACAAAATGGCTGCCAGGTGGCCATATTGGATCGTATCATGACAACAATGAATATGCACATATATGCCATAGAACACTGTCCTAATACCAACTCTGAATGAGATCTGTGTGAGCATGTCTGAGTTATGGCTTTAGACAGGGAAAATTCGCAAACAAAATGGCTGCTAGGCGGCCATATTGGATCGTACCATAAAACAAATTGACGTGCATATGTATGCCATAGCATGTTGCCCCTGTACCAAGTTTGAAAAAAATCGGTACAGGCATCTCCAAGAAACGGCTGCGGACGGACGGACGGACGGACGGACGGACAGACGGAACCCAATCCATAAGTCCCCGTTCCGGACTTCGTCCGCGGGGACTAATTATCAATATTATGAAATACTCCAAGACCAAGGACACAGATGACAGTGAGATGGACAATATGATTCAGACAATGTGAACTTTTTGTTTTAAGTTCTCTTTTTTTTAAATGTTTCTTTTTCACTTTTTTTTTCTCTTTGGAAATTGCTCCTATCGATTTTCTTTTATGCAGACATATATATACACAATCACACAATTCTACAGAAATGTAATAGAGTAATACAAGCTGGCAAATCTAGCTTATCAGAAGAGGTCTACTGTACACTTAGGCAAGGCATTAGAGGAAACAAAGAAAGTTAGGAGCCAAGTATATACAACCTCAGTATTGTTTGGCAAAGATAAATAATAAAGCTAAAATAAGGCATAGTCAAGATATTATTTCCTGATTTATTGCCTGTTGTATGGTAAACATGTAGGTCAATAATAATTACGTTAATCTTGATTTCTCCCGAGAAGTCCAGTGAGGGCTGTCTTTCATCGGTGCTGTGTAGTTAGTGCAGGGGTAATCCAGAGTGCCTGAGAAATTGGAAACCTGCTTTGTTTGGTAGAGTCAAACTGTACAACACTCCTCTTATTTGCAGTGTGGTGAATTTAGTCAAAACCCAGACTAGCTGTAGTGATAAGAGCCATGTGACTTAACCACTCGGCCACCAACAACCTGGGCAAAGTCAATGTTGGCTGAACGTTGGAAAATTTGTGATGAGACAAACTTACCCTATCCAGTGCTTCTTCAAAACAATCTAACCAATACTGCCTAGCTTCTATATCTTTGGTTAGATCTACCACGTCAGGGTGATAGAGGGATGGACATACCAAAGCTGGTAGGGGTACTAACATACGGTCTAACTTGTCCAACTCCAACATATCAAACTGTAATGAAACAAGTACAAATGTTCGTCTTAAACAAAAGAATGATTTTATATATCATCTGTATAGTTCCACTCATAAGATACGATAAAACTAATGTTAGAATTTCAAATTAAAACCCTGGCCTTTAAGAAAGATTTTTTTTTTTTTTTTTTTTTTTTTTTTTACAAATAATGAAATTGGCTGATCCAACTCCGCTGGTGATTACAATATCTATACTCACTGTACTACTCCTTCCCCTTGACAGAAAGCTAATAACTGGTGGAGGACTATTCAAACCAGAACTGCCAGCATAATTTTCACCCCATTGGTACTTGAAGGTGTCTGAAAAATTACACAAAGATACAATATCAGCAAATTGTGATGAAGTAATTTGTACATAAATATTGTCTTGTCACTAGGAATATGAAGTATGCTTTGGTACTCTAACAGATTCCTTTTTTCATCAACCATAATTATGATAGTGGGGACAATTATTTGTTATAAGGGCTTGATATTTTGTTTACGTATGATAATTTCTTACTAGATTTATGGAATGTATATTATTACAACCATGTGTTTGTTAGCCTACATGTACACAATTATGTTCTACTACAGTGCAAGTACCAATAGCATGCACACTTATATTAATACATAGACCCTCCATGTGGATGGTCTATGTAAAAAGTAATGTGAGGTGCCTGAGAACGTGTTACTACTGAACCTCAATTCATCTAAAAATCTAAGTTATTCTATGATCAATACTAGCTGATGTCTATTACCAGGAGGGCTCTTATATAGTAACTATTTCCTGAGATGGAAAGCCAAGGAATAGTTTCTACGTAACAGCATGAGGGGTAATATGATGTCTACTAGTGCCTGAATAAGGCAAGGCAATAAGTGTTTTATAACAAATCACATTCACTGGCACATATTCTTACCATCGTCAAAGCAAATTCTCAATTAGACTTCCATGCTATATGAATATTGCCCTTTGGAAAATAGAATGTGAATAGTGCCCCCTATATGCAAATATGTCCATACCATGTGGTATGCTCTAAGCCAATCACTGAGGGTTATATGAATATGATGTGTTATAATCAATGATAAACTATACATACTGTCTTCTTCAGCTCCTTTGAGAAAAGCACCAATGGCACCAAGATAACCTTCATGTCGTAAATACAGACCTTGAACTTCACCCTAGGGTTGAATTTCAAAGAGAAAGTCATGTAAGGTGACGTTTGTAATCTGTAATGGTCAAACATTTTTGAAAATTTTAACTTCACTTGGCGGTTAGGCTTCAAACAGAAAGTTATGCAAGGTGATGTTTGTAATCTGTTATGGTCAAACATTTTTAAAGATTTTGAACTTCTCCTGATGTGTAGATTTCTTGTGGAAAAAAGTACTATTAAAGGACCGTGAGGGCGCATTGTAATGTGAGGTGCCTGAGAATGTGTCACTATTGAACCTCAATTCACTTGATCTAAAAATCATTTGATTACATCACCATGAAGGCTAAACAAGCTTGGATATTAACAAGCATAAAATTAACACTTCATGAAAACATTGTAATATCTATTAGTTTAATTTGAATGCCATTCTTTTAATAATACAAGCTTTACAACTATAAATCATTAATTACATACATTAATTATTCAGATACTTTGAAAGTAATAAATTGATTTAATAATTGGTGTATGTTGTAAAATAATTAGTTCAATCCCTTGGTGGAAATGACATCGTTTAACTAATTATTTTCAGTCTTTTACAAAACCTTTCTAAGATACATACATACGTACATGCAAGCATGCATGCACGCATGCACACATACATACATATATACACACAGATAGATAGATATAGATATATACATACATACATACATACACACACATAACACACACACACACATACATACGTACGTACATAGATACATACATACATGTACATAAGTACGTACGTACGTACGTACGTACATATGTACATTACATACATACAATTTAGGTTTGCGCATAAAACCGTGAAGAAAATTTCTCAAATGGTAGAGAACACATTACCACACTCAGAGCACAAATTATGAAAAGAATAATAATGACTGTGAAATAAAACTTGGTTTTAATACTAGACTGACCTTTGACCAATAGTTGATGGCAAAGGTGATAGTATTCATGGTAACCTGTTGACCACGGATAAAATAACCACCAAAATACACTTTCTTCATACGATGTAAATTTGCATACAGACAGGCTATCTGACCAATACCATTACTTATCATATGCAATAGGCTCTTGGCAATGTCTTCTTGTGAATATCCTGCTAAAAGTGTATCAAAACATTTCAAACAACATGAGGCCAACAAAAATAAATAAATAAAAAGAATTGTTTCTGGTCAGGACATTCTCTCTACAGTGGTGTGACGACGGGAATTTCTTTATCTATTTATGTTTTTATTCTCAACAAACCTGTCACTCAAGCTACTCTTTATGACAGTTATATTTCTTTTTATTTATTTATAATAGTTTCTAGCAAGTGTGTATGTTATTGTTAGGCAGATGTCATTTTCTTGTTCATGATTGGCTCTGCAGTTGTCTTCACTGAAGTAGGGAGGGTTATTTTTGTGTTCCCCCAGATCTGCAGACTGCATGGGCTGGACATACACACACGAAAAAAGACCGATGTGAGGGTATTTAAGTGATGCACATGCTGACCACAAATGATTTTTTTTTTTTTTTTTTGGGGGGGGGGGGGGAACGACGACCTAATGAATGTCCTGGTGCCATTGTTAACTAGCTCTTTATTGTCCTATGCATTATGGACCTAGCATTTACAATAGATGGGAAATTTTTTCTGAGGCTCTACTTTTGGCATATTAATGTAAAAAGCAAGATACAGATTAACTAAATCGGCCAAAATTGAAAATTGTTTCAAACCACACAATCAATTTCAAATCGGTATGTAATAGTATGTAGTGCTATGAATATAAAGCCAGTATGTAGAAAGTAAAAAAATAGTTCTTTTGCCAACACTTTACTTTATTTTAACACTATGCATTTACTATTATAGAAAAAATTCACCCATTTGTCACTTTTGAAAGAATATTTGTAGTCAGGGGTACAAAACAACCATTAAAAGTAAAATCGATTTTGTAGGATGAGAACTAAAATGGCTCAACACCCCCCCCCCCCCCCCCCCCCCCCCAATGGCTGTCAGTTGTTGAAATATCGGATATTTTATTACAGGTTGGTTGAAATTAAATTTTTGTTGAGTACTCTGCACAGCAAAGCTTGCAAACAGTCACTTTTCAACAAACTGAATATTCAAATAATCCTCAGGTACATTCAAGGCATTAAGAACATATATATTGGTATTATGCAAATGAGCTGATTTGCATATTGAAGTTGAAGCATTTACACCTTCACCATAACCTGCTAATATTACAGCTGCCCCGATAAAAGTACCTGATATTAAAAAGCAACCATGCATAATGAAAGCAAATGACACCAAAATATCTCCCTTATGACTTTCAACAATCTCACTTTCAAATTCAAACTTGTCTTCATCTTACTCTTTGAAATTATTGGAGGAAACAAGTTATCCTAATGTACTATGCATACCACAGACAACAATCTGCATATTGATCTGCTAATTTGCATATCTACCCAGCTATAGCCTATGCTACACATAAGTATAAGATTGAACTTATAACTTTTACCTTCCCTGATGATTTTCTAACAACTACCAGTAACTCATACCCAAGATACACCAGCATGCTCTATATGTCACCATGTATCCCTTGATTACTACATAATTGATCTGATTTGCATACACATCTGCCAAACGACCTTTGACACAAGTTTCTACTGACCTCCTTCACCTTGCTGTAACAAGTTTCTGGCTGTTCCATCAAAACTACTGACGAAAAGATCCCATGCAATATGTACATGATCTACATGCAAATCTACCAAGCGACCTCTGACACTAGTATTTGTACTGACCTCCTTCACCTTGTTCTAAGGAGTTTCTGGCTGTTCCATCAAAACTACTAACTAAAAGATGCTACTCCAATATATGTAAATGATCTGATTTGCATGCAAGTCTGCCAAATGACCTTTGACACTACAGTTTGTACCATTGCAATATGTAAATGATCTGATTTGCGAACAAGTCTACCAAGCGACCTCTGACACTAGAGTTTGTACTGACCTCCTTCACCTTGTTCTAATGAGTTTCTGACTGTTTTACCAAAACTACTGGCTAAAAGATCCCCAGGTAATCCTAGCGCACTATACGCACCACCATAGATGTCTTTGACCAGCATATCAACATTGCGATGATCTCCTTTCGTGGCCAATTTCAGTAAGTCATCAAAACCCTGCAAGTAAGTAAACAAGAAAATAAAATGAAGTGGAAATTTGCATATGACAGTATTTGGCCACCCATCAACTCCTTTTATTGAACACATAAACTTTTCTTACAGGAAGTGATATAAATTAAAGTTATCTATTTTTTTTATCTTATCTTTGGTACATGTGTAAGTGGTTCTCACTGCATTACATAAATGGACACTTTTACAATGTTAATTGGTATATTGACCTGAATACTTATTTTTACTTCAAAATCCTGTGATTTTTCTACTGCTTCAGGACCTCAGTAAGAGAGAATTAATTTTACAGTTTTCAAACTGTTTCTTAATGATCTTGGTACTAATTCTTAAAAGTGTATGGAGAAACCTAGGTGTCTATACTCTAAGCTCACTACCCTCTACAAAAACATTGAATAATGACTGCTTCTCATCACAACACTTCCGGCTTAAAATGAACATCTTTGTCATCCATAGACTTTTTTTTCAGCAATGAAATTTGAGCAATAAAACTCAGTGTTTTATATGTTGAAAACTAGTGAATTTGAGGTTTTTGTTGTCAACTTACCGTAGCATTTGTTAGTAGTGATCCTAGTCCCCAGAATGTACCACCTCCCATAGCTGTACCACCTATCCTCTCAAATTTGTCATCACTCTCAACCTGTGGTAGAATGTACAGAATTAAAAGTTACATTGGTGAAAGTCATGCTGTGACGGGGCGCCCTCGGGCATCGGCCAACTGCAAGGCAAATGAGGGCAGAGAGATAAGATGTATCTTACAGTGCACATGCAGTGTATGTTGTATTACGTATATGTTTTTATTCATCTCAAACTTGTCCTCACTTTCAACCTGTATACCTTCTACATGTATAAGAATATTATGTAAAGAATTAAATGTTGCACTGTTGTAAACGACCTGGTGCAATATAACAAATTCATGAATTGATTACATTGGCCCTTGACCTGATATTACATATACACACACACATACTGACCTTTGACCTGATATTACATATGCATACTAAACCGCCTGTCCCAATATCACGTTATCATATAGTCTAGTTCCTATATGATACGTCACGATTACTATCTCCACTCACATATAGGGAAAGTTGAAATCTGTGCTACCTCTGACTGCGTTCATATAAACATGATGACGTACGTTATCGCGTCCCCAAGTGATTTAGTTTCAGACTGGAAAGATGGAGTTCAGTTAATGAGCAATTGTATAAAGGAACTAACCAATTGCAACAGCCAGTCAATTTGTGATAGATTACTACTGGCATGCGTCGTTTACCCTTCACCCAGTCAGGGCAGCACAGATTTCTGTGCTAGAATAATGACTTTCCCTATACGTGAGTGGATATGATCATAGTAATCATAACGCATTGTATAGAAACTTGACTGGTTATTATACTTCGCAATACATGTAACATAGCAGAGCTCTGTAATATAGCAACAAAGTCCAAACTTACCTTGACTATGCTGACCCCTGAGCCAATATTGACTAAAAGATATGGGAAAATATTTGGTTCTGCTGTTTGAAATTGGTATTGTGGGTTGGCATGACGAATGTATCCATACGCTTCATCTGGGATATTCTTGAGTAGAAAATTGCAACCTTTGATCAAACAATCCATTTCATCTTCCTTGTCAACGCTGAAAATAAACAGATCCAAATGAATTGCTGGGAAAAACAAGAGACTGCATGTGTGGAAGTTAAAGAGGTGGGGGGGGGGGGGAGGAGGTAGTCTGGATGCCAATGGGGTCTCTAAACAAACCACTGTGAGTGGAGGTGTAAATCGTAATGATACCAAATAGGGATATGTGTAGGGAAGGGGTGGGGGTGTGATATTAGTGGAGAGATGTTGACAACATCTACAGACCAATCTTTACATCAAAGACTAACTTATATGAATTTTCAATGGGGCACATTTGATGATTTAATACATTTTAAAATCAAGGAAATTCATTGCACATATTGGATTCTAATATTCTAAACTTCATCCAACACATCCTTTCATAAGAAACAGTCTAGATTCCTGCAAACAGTAAAGTTTAGGGTCATCCCATCATTAATTGCAACAGAATTGACTTTATTAGTATTACCAAACTTTAACAGCTAAGAAATATTCACAGAATGATATATCAAAACGTCTTCCCAAATTGAACAATGCCTAATTTGCATAAATCTAACTGTAATATCTTAAATTCTGAAATATGATTCCAAAATATGATACACCTAAAATGCACATGGTGGATTATTTTTTTTTTTTTTTTAATATTTTTTTTTCAGACTTATAATAATGTTTATTCACCAATATAATAATAATAATAATAATTAATCCTAAAAAAGATACACATACAGAATAAATGACAAAAGGGATCAAGAAATAGCAAAGCTAGTCAAGCTTGTATCCCCTTAGTGACTAACAAGCACACTCGTACTTGTAGGTGTATATATACGATGTTCAAGATTGCCATAGGATTCTAGGGCTGATTTTTTCATTGCATCATGACTTGTGTGTGAATGCATCTCAGGAGTTTATCTTTGGACTTTAGCCTCTCAAACAATGTCTGTAATCACTTACATATATGACTGGTTATGATGACAATATTGTTTTTCTTTTATCTAAATGTTTGACACCTGTTTGCTTTCTCTGATGCAAAGTTTACTTGCTGCACTTTTCTCACCTATCAAAGTTGGCCCAATTCTGATCTGAGTATATTATAGGGGCTTCAGACTACTGAAGGATGACTGAAATAGTGTAATAACATTGGTTCCACAAGACTACATGTAGCCTTCAGTTAGGATGACTGAAATAGTGTAGTAGTGTTAGTCCTTCAATACTACAGGTAGGCTATTAGTTAGGATAACTGAAATAGTGTAGTAGTGTTAGTCCTTCAAGTCTACAGGTAGGCTACAGTTAGGATAGCTGAAATAGTGTAGTAGTGTTAGTCCTTCAAGTCTACAGGTAGGCTACAGTTAGGATAGCTGAAATAGTGCAGTCGTGTTAGTCTTTCAAGTCTACAGGTAGGCTACAATTAGGATAGCAGAAATAGTGTAGTAGCATTAGTCCTTCAAGTCTACAGGTAGGCTACAGTTAGGGTAGCAGAAATAGTGTAGTAGTGTTAGTCCTTCAAGTCTACAGGTAGGCTACAGTTAGGATAGCATAAATAGTGTAGTAGTGTTAGTCCTTCAAGTCTACATGAAGGCTACAATTAGTTCTCAACTCCCTGGGGAGCATACAATCCATTGCAGTCTTTATAAGTGCATAGGATTAAAGCATTACATTGTAACCTCTATTCTACCAGGTCCTCAATTATACAGCTGGGTTGAATGAGACCCAATATTGGTTCAAATCTTGCCCAACGACTTTAGCCATTCAGAAAGAAATGGCAGCGACTTGCCGGGGGCTCAAACCTGTGACCTCCAGATTCCAAGCTGACCACCCTAAGCATTCATCCATCATGACTCAATTTGTCCTTCAAGACTACAAGTAATCTACAGTTCATACCAATCTGATTAATCTTTGATGAAGGAATAAGGATTGTTTCTTTTATTTACCTCAAAATTTGTTGCTCCAAGAGTGATCACTTTTGGAACAACAAACACCACGACAAGTCCCTGGGCTATACATAATTAAGAAGGAACATTGGCCCTCCGTCAGGTACTTACTCAAGTCCAAGTTTATCCTTGATCAGGTCCATATATTTGTGAGCTCCACCTCCCGTGGCCTTGATAACTTTACCACTAATTTGATCTTTACTTTCAATCAAGTTCTGTTTGACAAAGTCAAGACATTGTTCAATGTATACTGTTTCAAATTTCACAAATTGTAATCTCTCCCTCGTTTCTTCCTCTTCTGTGACTTCATACAAAGGGGAATCATTTTCTCGTTGGTCCCTTTCAGCAAAATGAGCAATCTTCCTTGTTACTGTTGTGTAGTAGGCTAACTTGGCAAGGGATCCACCTGTGTATACAGGAAAAACATGAAAATTTGATCTAATACTATCGGTTGTTTTTGTTATTTTTCTTTTTTTGGAAAAGGGGGGGGGGGGGGGGGGGGCGCTTGCATTATCTGGATGCCAACATGGTTTCTAACTAAACCACGTCTGGTCAATGTCCCTCAATCAACACAAAAAGTTGTTCATTCAATCAGTGAACCCCAACTGCTATAGTGATGTAAATAGTGTATAAGTAGCATCCTAAGCTGACAAATATACCATATTTGGACATTACATAACTGCCCCAATAAACACTAACTTTATGAGGGGCAGTGTTATAGGTTAGAATTTTGTGATTGATTAACAAAGACATGATGTTAATGACTGTGTGGGTGGCTGTGGATGAATTTTAAATTGCATCTCATGTATCTTAGGACTTCTAGAGTAACGACCTTGACTATACTGTGAGTGGAGGTGTAAATGGTAATGATACTGTATAGGAACAGTCACTAGACTACAATTCTGGTTGAGGGATAAGTGCTGTGATTGGAGGCATGCTGTCACCCAAGGCCAAAGAACAGTTTGTGTTGTGTACCAAAGTAAAGTAATAAATATCTGGTAAATGTCTACTTGTAAAATAAAAACAAATTTACACAAGGTACATATGTGTTTATACAATCAAAAGTGGGGCCACAAAATTGAAAAAAAAAAGTAAATGCAAATATTACATGACAAATTCATAAATTATTCAGCATGTGTACACTGATCTGTATGCTTAAAAATGAATTATAATCTATCAAAATGAAATATATTTCATGGATTTTTTTTTTATTCATAGAAAATGAAATGGTAAAATACTGAACTACATTGTACTTTGCAGGTAAGCTAACATACCACAGATATCTATAATTGAATTTCACAGTGAATGCCACTCATGTCAATAGTAAGAATCAGTGATTTGGTTTATAATTTTAAAAAAATCAAAATAATAAATTTTTTGTCTACTTTCATTGGTGTGTATTCAACATTCAAGAAAAGGGCTCTGCATCATAGCTAAAATATCATATATATCGTCTGCATGCCTGCAATACAGCTGAGACTGCAAAGAGAAATACTGAACAGTCTGTTGCAGACTACACAACTAAAGTTAAAATAATTTGGTCCAAGCTTGAGCAAAATTTGAAATTTTTAGATAATTTTTGGAAAATTTCGTCATGCTTTAAATCTATGGTGCTGTAAATCTAGAATTCATCGAATTTGGCATGGATTCCTAGGCTTAAAAGTTGATTCGATCTTTGAACAGTACAAGTTTCAACTAATCGGCACCTCGTCTACCATGTCTACAGTCTGTAGTCTCTGGATATGGTGGGAGGAGGCCGCAGATTCACTGACATTGGTCTACTTACCTATGTCGATGGCAAAACGTTTCGCATTCTGTAGATTTCTGAAAATCTGGTCTGGTGGCAGCTCGATGCTCCGTGCATAGCTCGTGTCCGCCCCAGCCATGTTGCATCGTCAACTAATGTGGCTATCACTCGTGTTCTGTTCTGTGTCACTGGCCTGTTATCACATACAGCAAACACTTCACTAATCAGCTGTTCTGAAAAGTATTGCTTCATGAATAGACACACATTCGAAATGCGCGACCGAGTGATCACAATTTTGTTTTTAGCTTTAAAACAATATTTTGCGTTGGATATATTTTATGTTAGTATATTGATTCATAAATCGCGATAAAATGTGAACGTGTTGGTTAAATAAATTTATAAAATATATTTGTTTTCTTACGTCGAAGAGGAAACCCTTCCGTGATGTCATTGTCCCAGGTCTGTCCTGTCATGGATGTATTAGTACTAATACATCCATGGTCCTGTGTACTGCATCCATGGAGCTAGCGAATGATTTACAGACATTAACGTATATCACATGGCAAAAACTACGATGATACACATTTCAAAGAATTAAAACACATGCAACAATGAAAATCTTTGTTACCAAATCGAATCGCTCGTCCAAGAAAATGTTAGCTATTTAGCTGTTGTCTAATTAACTAAAAGCTAGGGAGTCTATAGCTATTCAAGTGGCTCTGAACGAACAACAATCATCATTGAAAGGGAAAGGGAAATTACTTCTATTCATCGGAGCGTCTCACTGTTGCTTCCGCCTCATGTGGTAGTAAATCGCAAGGATATATTCAAACAAAGTTACGCAACGCATGTAGACTTTCTTTATTGTCATCCCGACATACTTTACAGGCGATGCAAATTCGTGGAGCAAGAAATAACAGTAGTACGGAATCTGACCATTGAACTCGATCGGTAACGTTACCCTTTCCAGACCATTGGTTATAGAAAGGTCGCGGTGAAGTACATGAATTTGCCCTACAATGGATCCGAAATTTGCAGAGAAAGCGACTCTGACTTCATTGCTTTTAGCTTTCTTTGTGTTTTGTCTTTGCTTCCAAAAAGGTAGGTTTTTGATATTGAATCAATATGGCTCTACTAGTACTACACATTTTTTTCTGTTAAAGTCGGCTGCACATGGTAATATTTTTGCATCACAAGGACATGTTTAGAATGATAATAATGAGCCATGTATCGTGACCGTCACACACTTTTCAATAAACAGTTCAATTATCTTTGTTATTTGACACTAATATATATGTAAACATGATTATTTGACGACAAATAACTTGTAAATTTACAGTAGTAGTACTAGAGGTTAGTATAGCCAGTAGGGCAGTGTGGTTTACACGCCATAAGTTCGACATAACCCCGGTCAACCTTCATGCAAACGTCCCATACAAATAAATTGGTTAATATCATGAAGCCATGGCAGTCCATCATGTAGCCAACTGCGCGAATAATTAAACCTTCAGTGAGATAATCAAACCATAGACTATTTCCTATAACGTGTAAATGTCTTTAGCCCTTCTTATAAAATCGTTGACTCGGATATGTTTTGTAACAACATTGAAATAGTGACTACATCCAAGGTAACACCCAAATATTGATAATAAAATGTGAAATAATGATCTTTATCCGGGGTCTATCACTCTTTTTGGATGCATATGATAATCATTATTATGTCAGACCACAAATGGCATATTTGACTGCCAGGTTGCAAATTCACAATTCTTTTCAAATTGACCCATATTTTACTCAAACAACCAAATACATCTTGGTTTACTCGGTAGTGTATGACATTTTAGTAAGCGAGAAAAAGAGAGTTTAAAAAGTGAAAAAAAAATAATTATAAATAATATGTTGAATTTATGTAGTTTACATTATTGACAGAATATGCACTCTTTCGAGAACAATTCCCTTGTTTTCGAATGAAGTTTATCATTTTGTATAATGAATGATGGTGTAAATCTGTTTTAGCTGTCATTTGTTGTGTATAGACAATGGCATACAACCTCAATGGAAGTATTTAAGTCCAAGTCAAGTTGAATTTGCAAACAAAGAAATTAGTGATTGGAAATTTAAGACTACCTTTCAGGCCCCTTATCTGTTGCTCCTCTTGACAATTACTACCCCCACCCCCTTACATTATATTTATAAACTATCTAACATTAAGAATTATTATTTTTTTTTTAAAAATCATGTTTCATTTCTAAATAAAGGTTTGTGTTCTTGTCCTACAAGGTAAGGGCCCCCAAGAAACTCCTGATCATTATAAGTAAAAAGGCTTGTTGATATTAATGAACAAAATTAAAACAAAACGATTATGTATATACAGCTTTATTTCCAGACATCATTGATCCTTGAACTATTGGCATGTGGTTATGTACAATTCAATGGTTAACTATTTCTTGGTATTTGCCCTAAGGTGACATGTTGTCTACACTGATATATTTGTGCATGGTGATTTCAACTTACAGATACCTATTAGAGTTGACTAAAGGTTCAAAGAATGAATATTTGGCCCCAGACAACTAGTCTCTGATATCACAAAGGTGTATTGCCAGGGTTCGAATGGGTGGTAGGGGTAGCATGCAAACCTAATTTATATGCGGAAATGTCTCTCCTGTCAAGGAGAGTGTGAGTATCCTATATATACAAATGTATAGCCCTCTTGGCCAGTAACATGCCCAGCAGAGGGACAACAAACAAATTACATTCAAAAATGTCTTTCTCTTGTCAAGGGGAGTGGGAGTTTCAAATGGGAGACCTGTCCAGCAAAGCTGCCTATACTTTAGTTAAAGGTCAACACGGGTCAAACCTTGTTTGAGTATCAAAATATTTATTTCTGTAATTTGCCTTAGGTACACTCCCATGCAGTCATGCAGCTTTTCTGTTTCATATAACCATGCAGAAATCAATAAGAAACTGGACATGCTACACTTCAAATCAAGAAAGCAAGATTAAATGAGTACAGTTTTTTGCTACATTTTAACTAAGTGAAATAAATGAACTACACATGCCACTAGCACTAATAGTAATAGTAATACAGACATTAAACGAACACTGCAAAGGACACTTTATGCACCCTTCGTCAGATGATTGATACTAAGAAAAACATTGGTACCCAAATATCTGCATAGCGTTACAATACATTTAAATGTTTTTGTTTGTTTTTTCATTTAGACTAAATGTAGCAAAAAAAAAATGCACTCTTGCTATTGAAGTGTCACTGTGTGGCATATATGCATTTTTTTGTGTTTTTTTTGCATGGTTGTATCTGTTAACTCTTGTCTAACTGTAATGGTTCGCTGTATATCTGATGAGAAGAAACCAATAACGCAGAGACCATATGGAAAACAACGAAAAACATAACTACCTGAACTAGACACTCACATATGAATATATATATATAAAGAAATCTCTACCTACCCCATCTATTCTAAAATTGGAACCACACAATTTGCTTTGTTAGGCCTAAGTTTCCTTAATTTTGTTGATTACTAAATGATAGAATACTCCAAAAAAATTAATTGTTTGGTTCCGGTTACCCTATCCCACCTAGCTTTTCACTGCCAACCCTAAAATTTTTTACGTATTCAAGAACAAAATGATAAAATTGCAAAAATTGTGAAGCCTCATGAGAAATAGTGGATGCAGAAACTGACAAATAAAACTGTTCTTCCAATCTGTAATGGCTATACATCTGATAGGAAGAAATAAACAACGCAGAGACTATTTGGAAAACAGTGGAAAACCTGACCTAGACACTCACAGAAAAAAAATATAATAAAATAAAATAAAAAATCTACCTACCCCACCTATCCTAAAATTGAGTGTTATTGGAACCACACAATTTTTTTTTGTTAGGCTTTTTATAGCAAACATCTAAAGAACTGGCATGGCTGGATTTAACCTACTACTCTTTAAGCCAAACCAGATTAGGACTGAATAACTACTTGTCTGATGGTCTACATTTTACCAACCATCTTAAGAATAAGAATTCTATTCTAGTCAAAATATTTAAAGAAATCCAGCATACCACCCTGAAAGCTTACTTTGTTTAACTTTACAAGGGTGTGATACATCATGAACCACTGCAGTACTGTAAACAAACAATTAGTGTTTGAAACCAGTAAAACACAGACACAGTACTGGCACTGTTGTACCATATTGTGATAGACATAAACAGATAGGTATATCATATTACAACCAGGAAGGAAATGTTTTCATTAGATTAATGGTAATTCACTTGAGATTAAACCAGACACAATAACTTACTTGCCATGTTTTGATTCCTGACTTTGCAGGGGGGGGGGGGGGGAGGCGGTATCAGGGCCAGCTCTGCTCTGCGTAGGGGTGTGTGGCCAGTGTGGGAAACCCCAAGCCCCATTTTAGACCCACTTTGACCAAAAATCAATAACCCATTTTAGACCATTACAGGTTTTTAAAAGATGAAAGTTTAGACCAAAAGACATTTTCCTTAGGGGGCAACATTTTGGGGCAATTAATGGCAGTTATGATTTGGTAAAGGAAAATGGGCTACATTTTAGACCAAGCAAAGTAAAAAATAATGCAAAGTGGACCCTGTTTTAGACTCTTCATCTCGAAAAAAAACAGACCCCATTTTAGACCAAAGGGCTACAAAATGTACCCCAAAGGGCGGCACATATACCTATACTCAAATAGCCCCTCCCCCTCCCCTTGTTCCTTTTAATAATATATATTGTACCAGGAACCCCAAAACAAATGATATGATGTAACACTTGTATTTATGGTCATGATTGTTATAGTTTTTGCTGGCAAAATGAGATACATGTACATGTAAATCTAGTCAGTTCTGTTAAAAAGTTGTTTACTTTTTCATTTCCAGGATTGAGCTACAATGACTGCCAGCCATGTGATAAATACCATTGTGCATGCATATCACAAATCCATAATTTGACAGTGGAAACAGCAGCTACGGTACAACATTGTGACAACCCAGTTGGTGTGACATTTACAGTGGAGGTAAGTTATCACAAATCCATCATGTTACCATGGAAACACTTGTTATGGTACAACATTGTGACAACCCAGTCGGTGTTCTACATTTACAGTGGAGGAAAGTTATCACAAATCCATAATGTTATCATGGAAACACTAGTTATGGTACAACTTTGTGATATAGTAACCCAGTGGATGTGACATTTACAGTGGAGGAAAGTGATGAGCAATAGAAAACAAATAAACACATTAGATTTATCACTGATATTCGAGAAATGATATTTGATAACTGTAATCAGGTATGATGGTAGTATAAGAAATTAAGTACAGATAGTTGGAAAGTTATACTGAATGATAGTGGCATGTGGATAAGAAATAGGCAACTTTTATTTGAAAAAAACAAACTTTAATACAATGCTTTTCTACTTGAATAATCATTGTGAAGTAGCAGAACCCAAGTCGTGCTTGTATATCAATGAATTGAAAAAAATATGATTGGAAAAAACATTAGATAAAAGGAATTGAAAATATGAAGTATGTAAGTTATGATATGGTAAAATATGATATCCATAAAATCTTTCAAAATTTGTATTATTGTAATAAGGCCTAATAAAAAAAGATTGTGTTCTGGTTAAACTCAATTTTAGAATAGGTGGGTAGGTAGATTTGTTATTTTATTTTATTATATATTTTTTTTATGTGTGAGTGTCTAGTTCAGGTTTTCCATTGTTTTAGAAATGGTCTCTGTATTATTTATTTCTTCCTATCATATGTACAGCCATTACAGATTGGAAAAACAGTTTTATATTGTCTTTTTAAGTTGATGTCAGTTTCCGCATCCACTGTTTCTCGTGAGAGTTCACAAATTTTGCGATTTTGTTATTTTTTTTCTCGAATACGTAAAACAAGTTTAGGGTCGGCAGTGAAAAGCTAGGTGGGGGTCGGGTAACTGGAACCAAACAATTATTTTTTTAGGTCTAATATTGTAATGTTTGTATTGATATTTTGCAGGTGGACAGACTCAACATATATTTTGAACACACATTTAGCAATAATGATGAAACTGTTGAAGTGACAGGATGGAAAGGATTTCAGCTGCATGTCACAATGACAAATACTGACCCAGCAAACATCAAAATAATGGTAAGTAAGGTCAAAGTTCAAAATAATAAGCAAGGTCATAGTTCAAAGTAATGGTAAGGTCATAGTTTGAAGTTCAAAATAATGGTAAGTAAGGTCATAGTTCAAAGTAATTGTAAGGTCATAGTTTGAAGTTCAAAATAATGGTAAGTAAGGTCATAGTTCAAAGTAATTGTAAGGTCATAGTTTGAAGTTCAAAGTAATGGTAAGTAAGGTCATAGTTCAAAGTTCAAAATAATAAGCAAGGTCATAGTTCAAAGTTATGGTAAGGTCTAAGTTTAAACCAAATGGTGAATATGTAGGGTGATAGTTCAAACTATGGTATGTAAGGTCATAGTTCAGAGTTCATAATAATGGTAAGGTCATAGTTCAAATAGTGCTGAGGTCAGATTTCAAATTTCCTACCAATGATCCTTTATCACCCGTATAAAACCCCTATGTAAAGCAATTTCCATGTGTGCCAGTGTTCATATCAGGTGTAAGATTCAAATGCACACTATTGCAATATGTGTTGGCTGTATGTGCAGTGCTCTGAATGAATCAGTAAACAAGACAACATAGGAAGCAAGTAGTAAAGATGAAATGTAATACAATATCATCTAAATATGATTATCATTTTTGTAATTGGGTCAGTGTTTTAATCAGCTAGCAAACATTTATTACTTTAGAAGGGCCATACACAAGGTCTAGACTTCATGTAGTGTGCAAGTCAATAAATAAAAAATATTAACATTTAGCTGTTGCTGTGTTCAAGAAAACACAAACTCATTGTCAGTTCAAGTAGACAAAAAAATCAGGGGTGACTACATTTTTTTTTCAAGGGAAGCTATTATAATACTTCTGGTTCAAAAGCTACTTCTGAATAGTGCTCCTAGTGGTCAAACTATGAAATCTTTTGTTTTCCTGAGAACAGAAATGTGGTGTACTGTTCTTACATTGACTCATATATGTATTTTATGATTATTACTTTTTGACAGGCTGCCTATAAGATCTATGGTAAAGAACAAGGATTGCTAGTTGACAGAGTGTTTACTATCAACAGACGTGACTGTACTGTTAGTTATGGTAAGTTTAGTTGATAGAGTGTTTACCATCAACAGATGTGACTGTACTGTTAGTTATGGTAAGTTTAGTTGATAGAGTGTTTACTATCAACAGACGTGACTGTACTGTTAGTTATGGTAAGTTTAGTTGATAGAGTGTTTACTATCAACAGACGTGACTGTACTGTTAGTTATGGTAAGTTTAGTTGATAGAGCGTTTACTATCAACAGACGTGACTGTACTGTTAGTTATGGTAAGTTTAGTTGATAGAGTGTTTACTATCAACAGATGTGACTGTACTGTTAGTTATGGTAAGTTTAGTTGATAGAGTGTTTACTATCAACAGACATGACTGTACTGTTAGTTATGGTAAGTTTAGTTGATAGAGTGTTTACTATCAACAGACGTGACTGTACTGTTAGTTATGGTAAGTTTAGTTGACAGAGTGTTTACTATCAACAGACGTGACTGTACTGTTAGTTGTGGTAAGTTTAGTTGATAGAGTGTTTACTATCAACAGACGTGACTACTGTTAGTTATGGTAAGTTTAGTTGATAGACTGTTTGCTATCAACAGATGTGACTGTACTGTTAGTTATGGTAAGTTTAGTTGATAGAGTGTTTACTTTCAACAGACGTGACTGTACTGTTAGTTATGGTAAGTTTAGTTGATAGAGTGTTTACTATCAACAGATGTGACTGTACTGTTAGTTATGGTAAGTTTAATTGATAGAGTGTTTACTATCAACAGACGTGACTGTACTGTTAGTTATGGTAAGTTTAGTTGATAGACTGTTTACTATCAACAGATGTGACTACTGTTAGTTATGGTAAGTTTGGTTGATAGACTGTTTACTATCAACAGACGTGACTGTACTGTTAGTTATGGTAAGTTTAGTTGATAGAGTGTTTACTATCAACAGACGTGACTACTGTTAGTTGTGGTAAGTTTAGTTGATAGAGTGTTTACTATCAACAGACGTGACTACTGTTAGTTATGGTAAGTTTTGTTGATAGACTGTTTGCTATCAACAGATGTGACTACTGTTAGCTATGGTAAGTTTAGTTGATAGACTGTTTACTATCAACAGACGTGACTACTGTTAGTTATGGTAAGTTTTGTTGATAGACTGTTTGCTATCAACAGATGTGACTGTACTGTTAGCTATGGTAAGTTTAGTTGATAGACTGTTTGCTATCAATGCATAAAAATAACCCTCCCTACTTCTCTGATTATAACTGCAGGGCTAGTCATGAACAAAGTAAATGATATCTGCCTCACATATCCACTTGCTCTAAAGTACTATATAAAAAGAACAGTAACTGCCATAAATAGTAGTTTAGTGGATGGGTTTGTTGAGAATTTAACCGGGGAATTTAAAAAACACACCTAAACTGTTTTTTTAATTTTTATTTTATTTTTTAGAGAGAACTGGTGGTATGAATGATACAGGAAAGATAGCTATAGCAGTGGTGGCATTGGTACTTGTCATCGGTGTCATTATTGTTATTATCATTCTGTATCGACGTAATCAGATTTGTATCCAGAAACCTCCTCTAGTTGAAATGATGGAGCACCCTGCAACATCTGATCCTTATCAAGAAGGTCCTACAGAGTCTACCTTACGAGTGGAATACAAAGCAAATAAGACCTCACTGCGAACTGAAGGCAGGGATGAAATCATTACTAATCCTAACGCACAATCAACAGAAAAACTTGTAGAAACAGAGAGAGGTGGCGCGGAGGTGTCTATATCACGACCCAGACCTAAAGGTCTCAAAGCTGGGACTGCCGGAACGTCAGGAAGTGTGATGAATGCAGAGCAAGCTTCACCTTCTAAAGCGACGGGAGCAATCCCAAAAATTCGACTGAACCAAAATAATGTGTAATTCATCAGAGAAATTATCAGTTTCTTCTTTTTCACTTTGAGATAATCATGTTAGTATTATTGTGCCTTCTTTTAGCACATCATTTTCATACAGCCTTCATTGATTGGCTTAGATCATGTCACATGGTATGGACTAGTGACCTCAATTTGCATATAGTGTGGCACTAGTCCTGTTCTATTTTCCCTAGGGCAACAGTCATCAAGCACAAGAGTCTTTTCAGTGATTTGCTTTGACTATGGAAAGAATATGTGCCTGAGAATGTGATGTGTTATAAAACACTTATTGCCTTGCCTTATTTGGGCACTAGTCGACGTCATATACCCATAGTGCTGTCATATAGAAACTAATTCCCTTAGCTTTCAGCCTCAAGGAAATAGCTGCTGCGTATTAAACAGCCTTTGGGGTAATATACAACTACTAATGCCCTTATAGCTGGGCAATAAGTGTATATATTACAGCCCTTATATGGCATTTGCACAAGAGGATTGAATGGATGTAACGAGGGCAGACAAGTTAGATGTATATTTTTTTTCAGTTTTGTTTGTTTTTAGGTGGAACTTTAATTTAATTTGGGGGTGTATGGGAGTGTGTATGTTAGGAATGAATCCTGCTCAGTTGGAAATATTAAAATGGGAAATAACTTAAATGAATGAATTATCTATCAATGTATTCAGAAAAAAATTGATAAAAACATTATTCTTATCAGGAAATTTTCAACAAGGCTTTAGTTTACAATTTGTCTATATAATAGCAATTCTTCCAAGATATTTAACTTTTACATTTAGAAATTATATTTTGTACATAATAATATGATGTAGTGAACTTCTAGACTTAGGCCATAATTTACAAGCAAACTAATTAGTTTTTCAATGAAATTTCACATTTTTGTTTAACTGAAACAACTTCAACAAGACATGCTGGGCTTCACTTTCAACAACTACTGTTAAAAAAAGACTTGGGTATTTAATATTTTGAATTAACTTTCCATCATCATACATGCACATGTTACTCTTGCGAGATTACTTTGGAAAATCTAAGACAGTATTATCTGAAAACTATTATTATGACATGTTGACATTCATGTTAAGGGCGTATTTGTTTGTACACAACTAAGTACAAGTTGGTCCTCTTTCTCCCTAGGGGGTATTTGTTTGTGCACAACTAAGTACAAGTTGGTCCTCTTTCTCTCTAGTGGTATTTGTTTGTACACAACTAAGTACAAGTTGGTCCTCTTTCTCTCTAGTGGGTATTTGTTTGTACACAACTAAGTACAAGTTGGTCCTCTTTCTCTCTAGTGGTATTTGTTTGTACACAACTAAGTACAAGTTGGTCCTCTTCTTCCCTAGGGGGTATTTGTTTGTACACAACTAAGTACAAGTTGGTCCTCTTTCTCCCTAGGTGGTATTTGTTTGTACACAACTAAGTACAAGTTGGTCCTCTTTCTCTCTAGTGGTATTTGTTTGTACACAACTAAGTACAAGTTGGTCCTCTTTCTCTCTAGTGGGTATTTGTTTGTACACAACTAAGTACAAGTTGGTCCTCTTTCTCCCTAGGGGGTATTTGTTTGTTCACAACTAAGTACAAGTTGGTCCTCTTTCTCCCTAGGGGTTATTTGTTTGTACACAACTAAGAACAAGTTAGTCCTCTTTCTCCCTAGGGGGTATTTGTTTGTACACCACTAAGTACAAGTTGGTCCTCTTTCTCCCTAGAGGTTATTTGTTTGTTCACAACTAAGTACAAGTTTGGCCTCTTTCTCCCTAGGGGGTATTTGTTTGTACTCTAAGTAGAAGCTGGGAGAAAGAGGATTAAATTCAAAATAGATTCAATCTATGGAAGACCCATGCAATGCTAAATATTTGTGTAGACTTCCACTTGATGTTTCCAGGGACTTCCAGTGTTTATACTACTTTGAGTACACTATAGGCAATGTACCACTATCACTGTGTGTTTCAAACTCAATTGTGCCATAGACACTGCTTTCGGGTAGGGTCTATGCTTTTGCATGCCACAATAATAGTTATAGATTGTGTATGTCATAGCTTGTTGAAATTGAGAATGCCACAGTTGTATCAACATCTGTGTTTGATGAATTTTAAAGGCCAATAAAAAAAAATATGTGTTTCCGATAACCTGACCGACCCTAGTTTAAGCCTCAGATCCTAAACATTTTTTTAAACATTTAAAACAAAAAGATAAGAAATTCTTTGTCTTCTTGACCTTCATGCATATCTGTTTTCTTTCCCCAGTGATATCTGTACATATTTCATCAAAATATCACAGAAGGGGTATTCTGACCGACATTTTGTTTGTTTTGGGGTCAAAACAATATTTTTCAAAAATAAGCAAAAAGATAATACAAAATAAATTCCCACCCTACCTACCCGCGTCTTCTGATGCCATGTTATCTGAAACACACAATTATTATTCTTTTTCGCCTAAAACATTCTCAGGAATGAAACCAAAGAATCAAACCACTTACTAACCTCAACCAAATTTAATTTCACTACCAAAGAGATATGAAATACATGTTAAGACATTAATTGTAAACATTCTTTTTTTGAATTTTGTCTTTCTCGTACAATAATTTTGACATAGAATTGAAAACTATTGCTATGAATGTAGTTTATTCAGATTTTGCTACATTTACTGCAAAAAATTAAGTGATTGGTCAAAATGTTGACATAAATCATAAAGAGAAAAAACTGCAGGTATAAAATGGTTCAAATAAAGAGATTTTGAATTTGCCAAAAAGTTATCCAAAAATAGAAACATTGTTCAACCAATTTTGACAATACATTTACTGCAAAATTTCATGGAATGTAAATTTTTATACCAAAATTGGAGGTTTAAGTAACAAGTGAAAACTATTTAATTCTGATCCAAAAATGATGTGGAATTTGCCAAAATGTTATCCACAAATATACATTTATTCACATACCAAAATTTGCTGGGAAAGCACTCTCACTGAATTTTTTAAAACAACTTCTTCCAGGCTTCAAATTAACTGCCATTTCACAGCAATAAATATGTAAACAGGTAATATGATTTTTAACATATGTTATTAACTTTCCATATACTAATGTAGGTAATTTTGTATTTTATAAAGTGTATATTTATATTTCATTACTGTAATCATGTATTTGGGTGAAGTTCGCAGTGATTGGGTAGTCATGATTTGTATAGCGCCATCTAGTGGCTGTACTAATAATTAATATTGTTTTCTTATCAGAATTTGCATCAATCAGAGTGTTTACAGAGCTATACAAGATGCACACTTTTAGCATTGATAATGGTAAAGTTTTATTGTGAATAGTATTTATTTCACATTCATACTTAATAATGATATACTAATATTTATGGCTAGTTAGTGCAGCAATATAATCCGTCCAATTCACCGTAATATATCCATTGTCCTTTGAACCCAATTCTTACTAAACGGTCGATTCCAGTAATAATCTGATATATCTTAGATCATGACACCTTCCTTGCCATACACATTTTGACATAGATGCTTCACTGTTAAGAGCATTATGCATATTACACTGTAGGGAGTGTTATGTACACTGAAACCTGTGACACAGGCGGTACACTGGGAAGCATTATGTACACTAAAACCTGTGACAAAAGTGGTACACTACAGGACCATCCATGCAGTCACACTTAGCACACCATATTGTACACTATATGGGGAACATTATGCACATTCAAACTTTGCACAAAGATGGTACTCTGTGGGGAGCTCTATGCATATTCAAATTTATTGCAGAAATGGCATATGATATACTATGTAAACATGCATTCAAACCTAGCACAAAGATGGTATAGTATTCAAGTTCATTTGCACATTTAAACCTAGTACAAGGGTGAATGCTATGCATGGGAGCATATACACTTTTTAGCTTTTGATCACAGAGAGATAAGCACAACTGTTTGATTTTTGTTGTGAATTATGACTTTGATATGAATCATATAATTACTATGAAATTATAGAATAAAATTGTTTCTACTAGATGTGAGTAATTTCAATATTTTTGTGCGAGTTGTGTTTTTGTTCAAAATAAATATTGTACTCCTCATAATTATTAGCAATATGACAGAACCCCACGATGCAAAGAATGGCAAACTCAGTGATATTCACACAAATACTTACAGTGTTCTCTGGCTGTACTTTCATTGGTTATTCAAGTGAGTGAAAGTGCAGCAGAAAACACTGCAGGCATGAGTGCAAATACCCCATTGTGTGTAGGCACTTCAAAGATGTTCTTCTACATGTATATACACCTCCATACTTACGATGCAAATACAATTTGGCCATATTTGATTTTGTCGCAAAAACAAAGTGATGTACGATGGACGATACAGTTCTGCTTCAATCACTTACCTGTCACTCAGTACAATAAGGCTACACTCACTGTCTTTTCTCATTCAAGGCAATAAAATTTAAGGTCTTGTCTACTCACTCTCACAGCCCGCAAGACTATATACTCCAATACCCATTTCTCATTACCTCGCTGCTCGAAGTGGACAGCTTTCCTTTTCTAAATAATTGAGTACACTTCGAAGCCTTTTCATACAAGACTTCTCATTCCTACTCAAGTTAGTGAGTTTTTTGCATTGATTGCGTACTTCCATCAGGTTTTTGTATCCTTTTGCGATTGCTTTGGCACTGAGTGTGCGTTTATCATTGCATGTTAATGTTAGAGGTTGATGCTATTTGTTTATTGGGGCAGGTACCAGCATAACCGTTCCCTGATTACCATAGTTTTAAAATCAATTCTGTTGTTCATAGTCTAGTTCCGATACAGTATCATTACAATTTATACCTTCACTCACAGTATAGTCAAGGTTGTGATGAAAGGTGTTAATTATGGTTCAGCCCCATAGTGAGCAAAGCACAACAGCGCATGTCACTAGTAATAATGGACTGTCTTCACCGCTCATTAAATATTCATTTGGTACAGCTGTTTTTGATGATGTCCAATGTCCAACCAGGACTCCACTGCCAGTCCATTTAAACTAAATCATGTGGGGACGCAACAACATAATCATGTTTATATGAACACAGAAGGGGGGGGGGGGGACTTTCATCAATTGGCTGAAACTCCAAGCTGTATGGGAAGCCCTATGAGCCTTCTCAGCTCAGATATGGAATCAGGATGTCATAAAATTGGACAATGCAACTGTGGTTGCATACATAAACAAACATGGAGGGACTCACTCCTAAACCTTGTGCATTCTTCTATGGCTGATGATCCACTGGTGCATGGAGAAAGGGATCAGAATCAGACCCTCACACATTCCAGGGAGGTGAAATCTTATAGCAGATGCCCTGTCAAGGAACAAAATCGTTCCAGCAGAGTGGATGTTAAATTGAAATGTACTAAAGGAGATATTCAACACACTGGACACTCCTCACATCAATATTTTTGGGACATCGACAAATGCTAAGCTTCCAATATACTTTGCACCCCGCCCAGATCCAAAAGCAGAAGTGACAGATGCTTTGTGAACTTTGCAGAGTCACTGCTCATGACACACAAGCCTTAGCATCATTGTGGGCACTGTTTTTGGGCTTGGAACCATTTGCTAGTCCACAAAAACATTATACCAAGATAGGTTTGGAAAGAGACTACCTTTACTTGTTGACCATTGTACAACCACTTTTCATATTTTCTTAGACTTCCACCCCTTCTAAATACAATAATTTTGGTTTTATCGATATTAACCGTTAGTTTCCATTTACAATAATATTCATGCAAATTGTTTAATAAACGTTGTAAACCTATCTTAGAAGTAATAACAAATGTGAGATATTTTGAAAGCAGCCTTTTGGGCATCTCCAACAACATTCATCAGTTTTTATCTGAAAGACTTGGGAATGGATGGCGTGAACTTTGGTTTGGCAAGTGTAAACTCTAGGATGAAAGGAAAATAACTCTGGTGAGTAGTATGGTTCCCTTTAGTATAGAGAGTAACTACCCACCTCCTTTGGGGCTTATGATTCTGTGTTAGCCTAACGGCATTGAGTGACATCAACCAATCATTTATTCAGTACTGGTGGCCACTGGCCAAAAAAGTACAAACCTTATATATACAAAAAATGAACAGATCACTAGAAAATACCAAATTTGACAGACCCTCAATAGGCTGTAGGGAAAAGTTTATATCTCTGAGTTTCTACTAGCATCTATTTCAAGTTTACTAGCATAAAAAAATATATCTACTAAGTTTTCTGAGAGTGTCAACCTTGCAAGATGACAGAAGTAATACAAATTTGTGTTGCAGTGGGGGATTATAAAAGTAATTAGCAATATATTTTGACCTTATACAAGTATAAAATTGACATACAAGTAAAAAGTGGAATTCATCCTCTACTTGATTTAAATTACACATTTCACAAAGTCTCTCTACTCTTGGAGTATCATTCCATGACCAGTTTCAATTTTTCAAAGTATGTGTTGAGGTTCTAAATCTACAAAGCATAAGTTTGAATATTAGTTTATCAAGAGAGGTTAAATAAAGTTCCAGAGACAATTCATTTTTAAATGAAGCATAAGAATCAAGTTTTCTAGACATATTCATACCTTGAGACCATAATTGTATATCAATATCAATGCATCTCTTTAACTATTTGAAAAATTTCAATTCATCACCAACACCTTGTTTGTCCCATACCTCCCCAAAGCCATAGCTTTGGAGTAAATGTCTAAGATCTCTAGCCCAAAAATCATATTTAACTAGGTCAATTTTACTTAAATGAAAATTGTAACATCTGCATACAAGTCTTTCATCATCCATTTTCAAAGTCCTCAACTAATATTTTACAATTCTACAGTATCTATAAACCTTTAAGGTAACTCTTCCCAACTCTCCTCTTATGGTGATGATAGGGGTGTTGCTGTACAATTGCAGTATGTAACGTAACATCTTGTTGCGTCAGCAGGATGGAAACCCCACACTACAGAGCCATAAAGGAGAATTGGCAGAATTTTACAATAAAAATTTTTCAAAGCTACATTATCGGGTTGAGTACCATATCTATGCAGACTACGTATCAAAACTGTATAGAACTCTATTTGCTTGTTCACTTAAAGTTTTTGGGCTTGGAACCATTTGCCAGTTCATCAAAACATTATACCAAGATAGCTTTGGATAGAGAATACATTTACTTGTTGACCATTGTACAACCACTTTTCATGTTTTCTTAGACTTCCACCCCTTTTAAAATGCAATAATTTTGGTTTGATCAATATTAACCGTTAGTTTCCATTTGCAACAATAGTCATGAAACCTATCTTAGAAGTACTAACAAATGTGAGATATTTTGAAAGCAGCCTTTTGGGCGTCTCCAACAACATTCATCCGTTTTTATCTGAAAGACTTGGGAATGGATGGAGTGAACTTTGGTTTGGCAAGTGTAAACTCTAGGATGAAAGGAAAATAACTCTGGTGAGTAGTATGGTTCCTTTAGTATAGAGAGTAACTACCCACCTCAATTTGGCCTTTTGATTCTGTGTTAGCCTAATTGTATTGAGTGACAGGTAAGTGTGGGATTGATGCAGAATAGAAGTCTCTTGAAAGAAACCCTTTTCTGCGAGATCACATACTTACCCATCACTGCTCCCATCCACCTCCCCACTCAGTTAATAATTAGTATTGAGTTTGAACGGGAGTTTAAGTAAGTGGTGCAATATGAGTATAACTGATATATCAAACAGCTCACAATTGTCATGGTTTTAATAGTCATGTGATGTGACAGTCTTTGAAAAGTCATACTAGTCTTATAATTTATGAATAGATTTTAACATGTCCTACCTACCCAATACATATGTACAAATAGTTTATATGCATTGCAGGTAGCATTATAC
This sequence comes from Glandiceps talaboti, assembly GCF_964340395.1. Lineage (NCBI taxonomy): Eukaryota > Metazoa > Hemichordata > Enteropneusta > Spengelidae > Glandiceps > Glandiceps talaboti. The sequence goes on from NC_135559.1 coordinate 15,412,321, forward strand.
AAGCAATTTAGGGATCTTTTCCTTGGAAGATCTAAAATGCGACTAAATATTTTGAGTTTGTTGTATTTCACTGTTTGCTATCATGACACATCCACTGCAGGAACAACAGTGACATTTGCATTGCTATTCCAGTCATCCTCAGTGTATAGTCACCAGAACTTGTCATTGGTTAAGTACAAAATTTTGCTATTTAAATATAGTATGTGTCTATGAAAGTGTAAAACACAAAATTCAGAAAGTGATCTTAAGTGCATAATTTTCCTCAAGAACAGAAAAACACACAAAAAAATTCTTTTACAAATACATATAGTGCCAATAGCATTGTAGCACAATTGTATTTGGCTGTTGCTATGGGCATAATCTTGTTGCTAGGCATATTTGCTTACATGTTTGGTATCTTTATAGTTTAACTACCCATTGTGTTCCTTCAAATGTCTTCTTTTGTGAGTTCTACTTTGAGTTAAACCCTTTCACATTCTTTGTACACAAATGGTCATTCATTCTTATGTATCCTCTTGTGGTTCTTCATAGTGTGACTTTGATTTAATATTTGGTCATTACCCAATATCACCTCTTTCTTCATTGTATTGCCACGAGTGCCATTTTCGCAACATGATGAGTCATTACATGGGTATCATGTTGGCACTCATGGTGATCGTAGCGCTGATATTGGGTAATAACCGATTTATCATATGCCGATGCTCAGAAATTCAAAGAGCATACATGAACAATAAAATGCTCACAGCCTACTATTTGCTTTGAGCCTTTTTGCATCGTGCAACTCTATTGTCAGGTGACATTCACATGCACAGTCTGCTGACTGTATCAACTTGCTTTGGAGAAATGTTTAACTGTTGGTCAACTTTTATCAGAATTTGTAGTAATGTATAATTATTTTGATATACATTTTGGTAGTAATGTAGGTCCTCTAAAAGTTTCCAAAAATGCTTTCAACTATACTAAATAAAACATATGGTCGAAAGTTATTGTAACTTCTGTAGTACTGTAGATATTTTCATCAAAATTTCCATTTTGAAAGACATGTCAATGTTGTGGCCATACATGATAACATCGACAAAGAAGATCTGCGAATGTTTTGTTTGTTTATGCTCTTTTTATTTGTGTGGATCCTCATATGTGCAGAGTGCTACCAGGAGCAAAGCCTTAGCCACAGTCTTTACAGCAAATGGCCGTTCATTTGTGGATCCTCATGTGTGCTTTAAGACGCTGATTTTCATTAAACCCTTTACCACATTCTTTACACAGAAATGGTCTTTCATTTGTGTGGAGTCTCATGTGTGTTTTCAAATTGCCACTTTGAGTAAACCTTTTACCACACTCTTTACATGCATATGGTTTTTCATTTGTGTGGATCTTAATGTGCTCTTTCAAAATGCTATAACGAGTAAACCCTTTACCACACTCTTTACATACAAATGGTCTCTCATTTGTGTGGCTCCTCATGTGTGTTGTCAAATTGCCTCTTTGCGTAAACCCTTTACCACACTCTTTACACTCATATAATGGTCTGTTATCCATGTGGATCTTTGTGTGAATTTTCAGACTGCTACCATGAGTAAACCCTTTTCCACACTCTTTACACATATATGGTCTTTCCTTTGTGTGGCTCCTCATGTGTGCATTCAAACTGCCGCTTTGAATAAACCCTTTACCACATTCTTTACACGTATGTGGTCTTTCATTTGTGTGGATCTTCATGTGGCCTTTCAGAGCGCTACCGGTAGTAAAATCCTTACCACACTCTTTACACACACATGGTCTTTCATTTGTGTGGGTCCCCATGTGTCTTTTCAAAGTGCTGCTTTGAGTAAATCTTTTACCACACTCTTTACACACATATGGTCTTTGATTTGTGTTCATCCTCACATGCTCTTTCAGAGCGCTATTACGAACAAATCCTTTGCCACAGTTTTTACATACATATGGTCGTTCATTTGTATGGATTCTCATGTGTACCTTAAGATTCTGCTTTTCATTAAACCCTTTGCCACACTCTTTACACACATATGGTCTTTCATTTGTGTGGATCCTCATGTGTATTTTCAAATTGCCGTTGTGACTAAACCTTTTACCACACTCTTTACATGCATATGGTTTTTCATTTGTGTGGATCTTCATGTGGTCTTTCAGAATGTTACCATAGTTAAACCCTTTACCACACACTTTACACACATATGGTCTTTCATTTGTATGGCCCCTCATGTGTATTTTCAAATTGCTGCTTTGAGTAAATCTTTTACCACACTCTTTACATGCATATGGTCTTTCATTCGTGTGGATCCTCGCGTGCTCTTTCAGAACGCTACCACGAGCAAATCCTTCACCATACTCTTTACACACAAATGGTCGTTCACTTGCATGTTTTTTCTGATAGCAACTATGGTAAAACACTTGTTCACACTCTTTACATGCAATCAGTCTATTCTTAAATGGGCTTACCATATATACATTCACATGACTTTCATCATTAACATTTATACCAGGTATGTTAATTTTGATTTTGGACTGATAATCACATGAGGTAGTCTCTATGTGTGTTTCCAGTGAGTGACTCTGACAAACAGTTTCATCACACTCTGTTTGAATACTTGAACAGCTTCTATCTGTCCTTTGTAAATGAAGTTTCTGGTTCACATTCTTATCATGTTCATCTTCTGGTATTTGACCACGAGTAAAATCTACTTGTTCTATCTTAATAGGGAAGGGATTCTCAGATCCACTCATACACTTTTTTTGTCCTAGTGTGGACAAGTTGTTCTCTGAGTCTACTCCTCCAGATAGTTGTTCAGCAGCCTTGACATTGATAGTTTGGTCAGGACAGTGTTCTCCATTATTTTTTGATTCTTCACTGATTACACTCCAGTAACTATAAGCAGAGTTAATAACATGTTCCTCATCTTCTATCTTTACTTGTATATCCTCCTTCACTTTGTCATTGGAAGAGATATTTCTTGTATCCAGCTTTAATATGGTGTCAGTGCTGACTGGCCTCAGTTCATTTGAATAATGCATATTTATCAAATCACATCTACTGGCATCATATTGACTCCTGTTGTTTACATAGTCTTCCTGTTGTACTGTCATTTTCTTTTTCACTTGTGTCTGCTCTTCAGCTTTGACTGAGATAGATTCATTAGGACAGTACGGAGAATCCATCATGTTACACATGGTGTCATTATTTTGCTGACTATGAAGAGAGTGGTTGTTCTCACATTGTTCTTCATATCTGACTGAGATGTGTTCAGTAGGACAATAACAGGAATCCATCACATTACACATGGTGTCGTTATTTTGCTGACTGTGAAGAGAGTGGTTGTTCTCAGATTGTTCTTCATATTTGACTGAGATGTGTTCAGTAGGACAATAACAGGAATCCATCACATTACACATGGTGTCGTTATTTTGCTGACTGTGAAGAGAGTGGTTGTTCTCACGTTGTTCTTCATGTTTGACTGAGATAGGTTCACTAGGACAATAAGAGGAATCTACCACATTACACATGATACCATTTTCTTGCTGACTGTGAAGTTGATCATTGTTTGTAGAATCTTCTTCCTTGACTACAATTTTGTCCATGTCTTGAGGACAGTAGTATGATCACCAAACCAGTCAAGTATCTGTTAAAACAGAAAATAAGTTTTGAAAATCAATTGTATTATTGGTTAGTCTTGCTTCATGGAAATTAACATATTGTACCATACAAAGAGTATTGTCATGTTTGTTGTGTATCATTCGTTGTGTGTACATTAACCCTTTAATGACTATTTAGTTTCTGTAACAATTCTATCAACAATAACATGCCCCACTTATGTAACAAACACCAAAATCTGTTCATAATCTGAAAATGGCAATGAATATTAATCAATTGTTTATTCAGTACTGTTGGCCACCAGACAAAAAAGACAAACCTTAAATATACAAAAATGAACGGATCACTAGAAAATATCAAATTTGTCAGGCCCTTTGTATCTCAGAGTTTCTACTAGCATCTTTTCTAAGTTTAATAGCATAAAATATATATCTACTAAGTTGTCTGAGAGTGTCAACCTTTCGAGACGACAGAAGTAATATAAATTTGTGTTGCAGTGGGGGATTATAAAAGTAATTGGCAATATATTTTGACTTTATACAAGTATAAAATGGACATACATAGTAAGAAGTGGAATTCATCCTCTACTTGATTTAAATTACACATTTCACAAAGTCTCTCTACTCTTTGAGTATCATTCCAATGACCAGTTTCAATTTTCAAAGTATGTATTGAGGTTCAAAATTTACAAAGCATCAGTTTGAATATGGCAATGAATATGTGTACATGTACACTTGAATGATATGAAATCCTAAATAATTCAAAATGGCTGCCGCTTTTGTTGTCGGTACTTGGAGAATTGAATTTTTACTGTTTTTTTTTCAGAGTAAAAAAACATCAATGGCGGGAGGAAGGGGACACCTAGATGCAGTACTGTAGCATTTTCACTACTCTACTCTCGGTCCTACACTAGAACCACTACAGATCCATCGTGTGTATGCTCCCATAAAAATGTGCTCAGGATCCTGAATACGTACTCAAACTGTTTTTTTTTTGTACACAATATCCTTCACCTCCTTGAAAGTCAAGCATATTCTATGTCATTGTCTATAAATGTGTCACTCTCGATCAAATTAATGCTTCCTCAATGTTATTTTCAAATGGAAATTGTAACTATATTCTCGATGTTTCATCTAATTTTTTAAATAAGGCGTACATGTTGACTAATACTACATGCATGCTCCAGAAACTAGAATGACATCATAATAAGGTACTGGTCCAACGGACCAGACAAGGTAAAATTTGTGTGGTCCTCCAAAAAAAATCGCTAGTCCCAGGCCCAGGACCAGTGGATTTGTTCACCCCTGAATGTAATTTTCGGCAAGTTTGATTTTCTTCTGTCTCAATAAGTCATGGATGCAAGAAATCCCACTTTTTACCCTAACCTTGGAATGACATTGTATTTTGACATGAAGGAATTAGCATTTCACAGCTTCACATAACTACAAATACAGAGCTGACTAGTGCTCCCAGGCATCACTCACTTCAGAAGCCAATGCTGTGTCACATAGTCTTTGCTACCTGATGTGAGCTCTAAGATTTTCTACAAAATCAAGATCATTGTGTACTTAGTATACACTGCAATTGCTAATTCATGTCGATTGTGTATTCACTGTCACTGATATGACATAATACTCCGTATTTGCAACTTAGATAGTGTAGAAGTTCACTGTCATTATAGTCGGTATTTACAGTAGATAGCATAGAAATTCAGTCATTTGATAGTTTACTTTCACTGTGTTAGTATATAGTTCAAGTGATTATTTACTTTCACTGTGTTAGTATATAGTTCATTAGATAGTTTACTTTCACTCTGTGTTAGCATATACTTCATTAGATAGTTTACTTTCACTCTGTGTTAGTATATAGTTCATTAGATAGTTTACTTTCACTGTGTTAGTATATACTTCAAGTCATAGTTTACTTTCACAGTGTTAGTATATACTTCAAGTCATAGTTTACTTTCACTGTGTTAGAATATAGTTCAATTCATAGTTTACTTTCACTGTGTTAGAATATAGTTCAATTCATAGTTTACTTTCACTCTGTGTTAGTACAAAGTTCATTTTAAAGTTTACTTTCACTCTGTGTTAGTATATACTTCAAGTCATAGTTTACTTTCACTGTGTGTTAGAATATAGTTCAATTCAAAGTTTACTTTCACTCTGTGTTAGTATATAGTTCATTAGATAGTTTACTTTCACTCAGTGTTAGTATATAGTTCATTTCATAGTTTACTTTCACTCTGCGTTAGTACAAAGTTCATTAGATAGTTTACTTTCACTCTGTGTTAGTATATAGTTCATTAGATAGTTTACTTTCACTGTGTGTTAGTATATATTTCAAGTGATAGTTTACTTTCACTCTGTGTTAGTACAAAGTTCATTAGATAGTTTACTTTCACTCTGTGTTAGTACATAGTTCATTAGATAGTATACTTTCACTGTGTTAGTATATAGTTCATTAGATAGTTTACTTTCACTCAGTGTTAGTATATAGTTCATTAGATAGTTTACTTTCACTGTGTTAGTATATAGTTCATTAGATAGTTTACTTTCACTCAGTGTTAGTATATAGTTCATTAGATAGTTTACTTTCACTCAGTGTTAGTATATAGTTCATTAGATAGTTTACTTTCACTCTGTGTTAGTACATAGTTCATTAGATAGTTTACTTTCACTCTGTGTTAGTATATAGTTCATTAGATAGTTTACTTTCACTCTGTGTTAGTATATAGTTCATTAGATAGTTTACTTTCACTGTGTTAGTATATAGTTTATTAGATAGTTTACTTTCACTCAGTGTTAGTATATAGTTCATTAGATAGTTTACTTTCACTCAGTGTTAGTATATAGTTCATTATATAGTTTACTTTCACTCTGTGTTAGTATATAGTTCATTAGATAGTTTACTTTCACTCTGTGTTAGTATATAGTTCATTAGATAGTTTACTTTCACTCAGTGTTAGTATATAGTTCATTAGATAGTTTACTTTCACTCAGTGTTAGTATATACTTCATTAGATAGTTTACTTTCACTCAGTGTTAGTATATAGTTCATTTCATAGTTTACTTTCACTCTGTGTTAGTATATAGTTCATTAGATAGTTTACTTTCACTCTGTGTTAGTATATAGTTCATTAGATAGTTTACTTTCACTCAGTGTTAGTATATAGTTCATTTCATAGTTTACTTTCACTCTGTGTTAGTATATAGTTCATTAGATAGTTTACTTTCACTCTGTGTTAGTATATAGTTCATTTCATAGTTTACTTTCACTCTGTGTTAGTATATAGTTCAAGTCATAGTTTACTTTCACTCTGTGTTAGTATATAGTTCATTAGATAGTTTACTTTCACTCAGTGTTAGTATATAGTTCATTTCATAGTTTACTTTCACTCTGTGTTAGTATATAGTTCATTAGATAGTTCACTTTCACTCTGTGTTAGTATAAAGTTCATTTCAAAGTTTACTTTCACTCTGTGTTAGTATATAGTTCATTAGATAGTTTACTTTCACTGTGTGTTAGTACAAAGTTCATTTCAAAGTTTACTTTCACTGTGTGTTAGTACAAAGTTCATTTCAAAGTTTACTTTCACTCAGTGTTAGTATATAGTTCATTTCATAGTTTACTTTCACTCTGTGTTAGTATATAGTTCATTAGATAGTTTACTTTCACTCAGTGTTAGTATATAGTTCATTAGATAGTTTACTTTCACTGTGTGTTAGTATGTAGTTCAAGTGATAGTTTACTTTCACTCTGTGTTAGTATATAGTTCATTAGACAGTTTACTTTCACTCAGTGTTAGTATATAGTTCATTAGACAGTTTACTTTCACTCTGTGTTAGTATATAGTTCATTAGACAGTTTACTTTCACTCTGCGTTAGTACAAAGTTCATTAGATAATTTACTTTCACTCAGTGTTAGTATATAGTTCATTAGATAGTTTACTTTCACTGTGTTAGTATATAGTTCATTAGACAGTTTACTTTCACTCAGTGTTAGTATATAGTTCATTTCATAGTTTACTTTCACTCTGTGTTAGTATATAGTTCATTAGAGTTTACTTTCACTCTGTGTTAGAATATAGTTCATTTCATAGTTTACTTTCACTCAGTGTTAGTATATAGTTCATTAGATAGTTTACTTTCACTCTGTGTTAGTATATAGTTCATTTCATAGTTTACTTTCACTCAGTGTTTGTATATAGTTCATTAGAGTTTACTTTCACTCTGTGTAAGAATATAGTTCATTTCATAGTTTACTTTCACTCAGTGTTAGTATATAGTTCATTAGATAGTTTACTTTCACTCTGTGTTAGTATATAGTTCATTAGATAATTTACTTTCACTCAGTGTTAGTATATAGTTCATTATATAGTTTACTTTCACTCTGTGTTAGTATATAGTTCATTAGATAGTTTACTTTCACTCTGTGTTAGTATATAGTTCATTAGATAGTTTACTTTCACTCAGTGTTAGTATATAGTTCATTATATAGTTTACTTTCACTCTGTGTTAGTATATAGTTCATTAGATAGTTTACTTTCACTCAGTGTTAGTATATAGTTCATTTCATAGTTTACTTTCACTCTGTGTTAGTATATAGTTCATTAGATAGTTTACTTTCACTCTGTGTTAGTATATAGTTCAAGTCATAGTTTACTTTCACTCTGTGTTAGTATATAGTTCATTAGATAGTTTACTTTCACTCAGTGTTAGTATATAGTTCATTAGATAGTTTACTTTCACTGTGTTAGTATATAGTTCATTAGATAGTTTACTTTCACTCAGTGTTAGTATATAGTTCATTAGATAGTTTACTTTCACTCAGTGTTAGTATATAGTTCATTAGATAGTTTACTTTCACTCTGTGTTAGTACATAGTTCATTAGATAGTTTACTTTCACTCTGTGTTAGTATATAGTTCATTAGATAGTTTACTTTCACTCTGTGTTAGTATATAGTTCATTAGATAGTTTACTTTCACTGTGTTAGTATATAGTTTATTAGATAGTTTACTTTCACTCAGTGTTAGTATATAGTTCATTAGATAGTTTACTTTCACTCAGTGTTAGTATATAGTTCATTATATAGTTTACTTTCACTCTGTGTTAGTATATAGTTCATTAGATAGTTTACTTTCACTCTGTGTTAGTATATAGTTCATTAGATAGTTTACTTTCACTCAGTGTTAGTATATAGTTCATTAGATAGTTTACTTTCACTCAGTGTTAGTATATAGTTCATTAGATAGTTTACTTTCACTCAGTGTTAGTATATAGTTCATTTCATAGTTTACTTTCACTCTGTGTTAGTATATAGTTCATTAGATAGTTTACTTTCACTCTGTGTTAGTATATAGTTCATTAGATAGTTTACTTTCACTCAGTGTTAGTATATAGTTCATTTCATAGTTTACTTTCACTCTGTGTTAGTATATAGTTCATTAGATAGTTTACTTTCACTCTGTGTTAGTATATAGTTCATTTCATAGTTTACTTTCACTCTGTGTTAGTATATAGTTCAAGTCATAGTTTACTTTCACTCTGTGTTAGTATATAGTTCATTAGATAGTTTACTTTCACTCAGTGTTAGTATATAGTTCATTTCATAGTTTACTTTCACTCTGTGTTAGTATATAGTTCATTAGATAGTTCACTTTCACTCTGTGTTAGTATAAAGTTCATTTCAAAGTTTACTTTCACTCTGTGTTAGTATATAGTTCATTAGATAGTTTACTTTCACTGTGTGTTAGTACAAAGTTCATTTCAAAGTTTACTTTCACTGTGTGTTAGTACAAAGTTCATTTCAAAGTTTACTTTCACTCAGTGTTAGTATATAGTTCATTTCATAGTTTACTTTCACTCTGTGTTAGTATATAGTTCATTAGATAGTTTACTTTCACTCAGTGTTAGTATATAGTTCATTAGATAGTTTACTTTCACTGTGTGTTAGTATGTAGTTCAAGTGATAGTTTACTTTCACTCTGTGTTAGTATATAGTTCATTAGATAGTTTACTTTCACTCTGTGTTAGTATATAGTTCATTAGATAATTTACTTTCACTCAGTGTTAGTATATAGTTCATTAGATAGTTTACTTTCACTGTGTTAGTATATAGTTCATTAGACAGTTTACTTTCACTCAGTGTTAGTATATAGTTCATTTCATAGTTTACTTTCACTCTGTGTTAGTATATAGTTCATTAGAGTTTACTTTCACTCTGTGTTAGAATATAGTTCATTTCATAGTTTACTTTCACTCAGTGTTAGTATATAGTTCATTAGATAGTTTACTTTCACTCTGTGTTAGTATATAGTTCATTTCATAGTTTACTTTCACTCAGTGTTTGTATATAGTTCATTAGAGTTTACTTTCACTCTGTGTAAGAATATAGTTCATTTCATAGTTTACTTTCACTCAGTGTTAGTATATAGTTCATTAGATAGTTTACTTTCACTCTGTGTTAGTATATAGTTCATTAGATAATTTACTTTCACTCAGTGTTAGTATATAGTTCATTATATAGTTTACTTTCACTCTGTGTTAGTATATAGTTCATTAGATAGTTTACTTTCACTCTGTGTTAGTATATAGTTCATTAGATAGTTTACTTTCACTCAGTGTTAGTATATAGTTCATTATATAGTTTACTTTCACTCTGTGTTAGTATATAGTTCATTAGATAGTTTACTTTCACTCAGTGTTAGTATATAGTTCATTTCATAGTTTACTTTCACTCTGTGTTAGTATATAGTTCATTAGATAGTTTACTTTCACTCTGTGTTAGTATATAGTTCAAGTCATAGTTTACTTTCACTCTGTGTTAGTATATAGTTCATTTCATAGTTTACTTTCACTCTGTGTTAGTATATAGTTCATTAGATAGTTTACTTTCACTCTCAGTGTTAGTATATAGTTCATTTCATAGTTTACTTTCACTCTCAGTGTTAGTATATAGTTCATTTCATAGTTTACTTTCACTCAGTGTTAGTATATAGTTCATTTCATAGTTTACTTTCACTCTCAGTGTTAGTATATAGTTCATTTCATAGTTTACTTTCACTCTGTGTTAGTATATAGTTCATTTCATAGTTTTCTTTCACTCTGTGTTAGTATATAGTTCATTAGATAGTTTACTTTCACTCTCAGTGTTAGTATATAGTTCATTTCATAGTTTACTTTCACTCTCAGTGTTAGTATATAGTTCATTTCATAGTTTACTTTCACCCAGTGTTAGTATATAGTTCATTTCATAGTTCACTTTCAGTCTGTGTTAGTATATAGTTTATTAGATAGTTTACTTTCACTCTGTGTTAGTATATAGTTTATTAGATAGTTTACTTTCACTCTGTGTTAGTATATAGTTCATTAGACAGTTTACTTTCACTCAGTGTTAGTATATAGTTCATTTCATAGTTTACTTTCACCCAGTGTTAGTATATAGTTCATTAGATAGTTTACTTTCACCCAGTGTTAGTATATAGTTCATTTCATAGTTTACTTTCACTCTGTGTTAGTATATAGTTCATTAGATAGTTTACTTTCACTCTGTGTTAGTATATAGTTCATTAGATAGTTTACTTTCACTCTGTGTTAGTATATAGTTCATTTCATAGTTTACTTTCACTCTGTGTTAGTATATAGTTCATTAGATAGTTTACTTTCACTCTGTGTTAGTATATAGTTCATTTCATAGTTTACTTTCACTCTGTGTTAGTATATAGTTCATTAGATAGTTTACTTTCACTGTGTATAATATAGTTCATTAGATACTAGTAGTTTTTCCCTTCAATTCTCCTACATGGCGTCAGAAATCGGTTGATGTCTTTGGTAGGCATGGTCCAATTGTAACAACGACATGATTTATCGGAAGTTTAATTATTAAATGTGGGAACTAGGAAGGTGACGGAAGGTAAATTTTCAAAATGTTTGCTGAGTAAAAGTTAAATCGGCCGGTTGAAAGTTCATGTTGCCGTACCGTGTTCTGTTGCAACCCTTGTCTTTTTCTCGGGGTGAGGTGGACTTGCGCGATCAGAAACACGTGTAATTTTACCTCTTTCATATATAATTGGCTAAACATGTCAATATTATTATCGATATGTATAGACCGTAAGAACGTGACATCAGTGTAGGTCTATTCTGATCTGATACAAACATATTCTGATACATATACATTACTTGTAATTTGTATCTCCGGAAACATGCCCGCGACTGACTGAAGATCGGAGATTTGTCAATTCCAAAAAGGCTGGACGAAATATTTTAACCTGTTATGCACAAAGCTGTATCGGTAACAGAATGGATATTCTAAGTTTGTACATACGTACCAGGTGACAAAATACCTTTTCGCAAAGTCCTCTCGGAAGAGTCGCACCCAGGAAGGTGTACATGGAATTCGAAATAAGACTCCTTAGGTTAGAGAATCGTTGAGCGACTTGCAATGAAGGTTACGCAAGTAAATTTACAAAAAAGAGGGTACATATTGCCGATATGCACTTCCTGGTTTGTCATTTGTTGATAAACATATTTACTTAACACTGGTGTCCGATAGTCTGTTACTACATGTAATTTCGTCAGCGAAGTTACGTTGTTACGGTCACTATTATGGAAGACCTAAAGGGTCGAACACGACCGTCCGCGCCATACTCTCACCAAAGTGACGTCATGAAGTTTTATGAACGTAAACACCACCAGAGTAAACACAGTGGGTGAGTCAGAAGCATGCTACGGTAGCCCACAGGTGACAAACGAATCTTAATTTGTGGAATAAATAATTGATTTTTGAGAGCAAAATATTTAATACAAGGATAAAACTTTTCTTTCAAATGACAAGACATTAATTTTTTGAGTCAAAATTGACATATCAAAGCATAAAATCTACAATTTCGGTGACAAAAGTGTCTTTTTACAGAGCAGAAAATTAATTTGCAAAACGAAAATTTTCATTCCTGTGGCCCAAACTTTATTCTCGAGTGATAACATTTAAGTCGCAGTATAAAATATTTCATTGTTGGTGCAACGTTAGAAATATTAGAACCGATTTTTCTAAAGTTCTCTGTTAAACAAGACTTAAACCATCTCATTGCAAACTATAAATCCTTGGAGCAGTACACCAAGTTTTCGTGAAAAAACTCTAAATTTGTGTAAAAAGTATATAAATGTTAGCAGAAATATGAATTTAAGTCATTTAAAATCTTATACTCTGATTACAGAAACATTATCACCTTGCAACCTCCTTTTCTTATCGACGAGATTTACTTAACACTGAATGCAACATTAATATCTGGGGACGATACATTAACATGCAAGGACAAACTTTTGCTTGACGGAAGTTGGACTGCATGACGGGATTGATTATATATCCCACAATCCTCGGCACACTCTTGGCGGCTATTTCAACTTCGCGACCAGCACTATACCTGATCATGTCAAGTTGTAAAAACATCAATTGTTTCCAGTGTATAAATGTTTGTAAAGATAATAAAGGACGGAAACACCATTCCCATCTATGCTAGTACTCCAATGGGGAAAGATGGTCCGGTCGCATCATCAAGAATTTAAAGTTACATTGAAAATGACAGTGTCCTGTGGAATAGTTGTAGAAAATATATTATGAGAGTTTGACCCTGAAGGCACAGCACATTACAAGTCTTGTATTATATCAAAATTATATGTTTTGATAATTTAATGTTCCCATGTTTTTTAATAAATTATATCTCTTCACCAAGTCTATTGTTTATAGTATGGTTATATTTGTTTCCGCTGTGACGAGCTTTACAACATAAATAAGTAATTACAGTCAGTGCAAAAGTACTCTTTATAATTATGGTTTTCTATTATGATACAAAATACCCCCACTCAACAAATGTCGGAGTCATCAAACTGTATTGTTGTCGTGATGGCGATTGTACGTATGACGACGTATAAGGCTGACAAGAGCATTTCTCAAATCCCCAGTAAAGATAAAAAATAATTTACTAGCTAATTTGGCTGTTAGTTCATAATTGGCTTATGAAAGAAACAAGTACAAATAGGTAAAAGCCAACACTACCAATTAGGCCCACAGGTACAAAATAGTGTATTTCTGTTGAAGGCTCATATCTCCCTGGCCATCCTATTACCGGCTACATGGGTGCAACTAGGGCCTTTTTTTCTGTCAAATAATCTAAGATGTATTTTCATTTTCGTCAATTTTATCTTTTTTATTCATGGTCATATTGTTAAATTAAGCTATTTCCTGGAAAAGTAAACATGTTGTTTTTGAGTATCGAACTTACCGACTTGCTTTGCACAAGAATAGTCTGAGAGAGATATCCGAAATAGGCCTGCATGTTATCTATTTAAAAGGGGGTAGACGACCTAAGGTCATGTCCCCAGGGTCACCTAAAATATACTTGCAGTCCAAACTTACAGCATTATTAATTTGTTAAAAAGAAATTAAAACGATCCATTTTTCTGATCTTGGGGAATTATGAATTAGTGTTAAACAGTAACCAATCATTCTAACAAGTCCAGTCACTATACAGAGATCTAGAGAATAGTTGCAATAGTAATGCACAATGTCAGAATCTGTGTGTCTTCTGCAGTGGGTGGGTTACGGCCAATAGAAAGATTTACACTATGGGGAGCATTTAATACACATTCAAACCTGTGACAAAGGTGGCACACTACCTGGCCATCCACGTATTCACACCTGGCACACTACACTGTACACTATTATGGGAAAATGATACACATTCAAATTTGCATAAATATGGGACACTGTGAGAAGCTTTAAGTATATTTATTACAGAAATGCCAATTGCGTACACTATGGAAACACATGAGCATTCAAACCTAGCACAAAGTATGAGGATTATTTGGAGAGGGCCTATGCCATATTGTGGTCCAGAACCTAGAACATGGTCGTAAGCGTTCTGAGCTCTTTGCAACCTATCTTTTAAGGTGATTAGGGCAACCAGCTGCAGAGAGGACCGGATACAGTTACAATAAAATACGGGAGACAAAACGAATGTTTGCTTTAGGAATCGGTACAATCGTGGATGTCTTCCATGAACGAGGGACTACATGACGATGAGAAGCAGTTCAAAGATATACGTGAACACAGAACTTAGTTGAGAAGCACAATGCTTCAAAATTTTGCCAGTTTTTTTTTTTATCAGGCCCATCAGTTTTGTTACCATTTAATTTTGAAAAGGTAGATTCAGGTATATTGATTTGTAGAGGGGTTAAACTCTGACATACTCTTTACTGAAATCTCTTGTATCAAAACGGGCATAAAATGTGTTCAGATCAGTTGCCATGGTAGATGGATCTGAACCGAAAAGGTGAAACAAACAAATGGCTTGTTATAACCAACAGATCAAACAACACATTATTCAGACATTGGCTTCTTCAGTCATCCATAAAGTAATTTTAATGTCTTTAAAAAGGATGAGGGATAAGCCAAACAAGTCTATGTGAATTGCTCATAGACATTTTTTATTCATAAGCATCATTATATCCAAATATTTGTTTCCATAGCAATATACCAGCAACGGTCATAAGCGTTATTCTACGTTTAACATTGAACCAATTAGCTAATTAAGTGTTGTCGTTATGTGTTTGCATGACTGAACGTTATCAGTGGATTAAAATTAAATTTGTCAACGCTTTGACAGTTCCTAAAAGCGAAATAAGCGAAACAAACTATATATTTTCTAAGAGCCCCTATTATGCGCTTTCCCAAAAAATATAAAGGTTTTTTTTTTTTTTTTTTTTTTTTTTTTTTTTTTTTTTAGAAATTGGACGAAAATTAGTCAAACTAAAACTAAAAATCGAAACTATATTTTCCAATGTGTTGATTATATGGCCTAATGAAAAAAAATTGTGTGGTTCCAGTTATGCTCAAATTTAGAATAGGTGGGGTAGGTCGATTTTTTATTTTATTATATTATATTTTTTTTCTGTGTGTGTGAGTGTCAAGTTCAGATTTTCCATTGTTTTCCAAATGGTCTCTGTATTGTTTATTTCTTCTCATCAGATGTACATCCATGACAGATTGGAAGAACTTTTTAAGTTGATGGTAGTTTCCGCATTCATTATTTCTTGTGACACTTCACAATTGTTTGCAATTTTATTATTTTTTCTTGAATACGTAAAAAAACAGTTTAGGGTCAGCAGTGAAAAACTAGGTCGGGTAACCGGAACCAAGTAATTATTTTTTTAGGCCTAATTAACATCATAATTGAACGTGATTATCATAATAACTGTTTCACATCGATGAGAACAGCATTCAACAATCAGCAATGTTCCTTACTTGTGTCGATTTTACTCTGTCCATTTGCTTTGGTGTATTAGTTGTTAGATGCACTTCGACAACAACTCCAGATTCAGGTAGGTTTGCATTAATCGTGATAACAGATCAATTCTTATTATATTTAAATAAATGTTTTGGTGTATATTTCCATTTAAAGTAAACGTGACCTTGATGTAGTGATCGCTTGTTTGAGAGTGTCACTGTTTACGAGAACAAAGATGGCTTAAATAATAGCCAAATTTAGCACCTCAGTGGGCTCTTCCGAGGACTTTACTCATTTCTGAGGACTATACTTGTAAAGAAGAAGAAGAAGACTCTGGATTGAATGAAATGAAATGGTTACAGTAAACATTCTATGTAATAAATGACTGCGTACTAAGAAAAGAAAATGAATTACAATTACAGACATTATAAATACAAATATGCTAAGTAACCCAGAGAGTATTATAAATTATGTGGAGTCATGATGGGTGAATGGTTAGCGTGACCGGCTTGGAATCTACAGGTTGCAGGTTCGAGCCCCGTCGCTGCCTGCTATTTGTTTCTGAGTGGCTAAAGTCCTTGGGCAAGATTTGAACCACGACTGTGCCTCAGTCAACCCAGCTGTATAACTGGGGACCTGGTAGGATGTAGGTTGCAATGTGAAGGCTTTAATCCTATGCGCTTAAATGGCTGCAATTGATTGTATGCTCCCCAGGGAGTTGAGGAAGACTAAAAAAAAAAGCGCGGCATTATCTGTTCACTAGTTGTAAACTGAATGCTTCTTGTAAGGTTTGAATATTGTTCACTGTTTCATAAATAGCTGCAGTAGTACTTAAGTTCTTAATTAATGCAAGTATGTACGGCAGCGCAGACCAATTCAGTTCGACTGTTTAACAATGAAGATAGAAGCCAACGTTAATGTAAGAGATCAAGAGTGCATATTTGTAAACTTCAGCCTTCCAATCACAAAGTTTATAGAGCTAATATATAAATATTCACACAAATGGTCACACACACACACACACACACACACACACATGTGTATATCTATATATATGCGCGAAGTTCATGATATAAGTATTTATTGTTTGAACTTTTTCATTTTAAAGAGTTTCGCTTATGCATTGTTTATCCCTAAAGAGCATTCTTAGAACGGAGGCCATAATTTATTCATCAGCCATCATAATAAATTTCTAGACAATATTTGAGTTTCACCATCCCACTAATTCGCCCTTGTCATTTGATTGAGTGTCGTGTATACTTATTGTGTTGATAAGTTTAGCTTCTGCAATCTGCTTATAGCACTCCCTAGAAATCTAGAGTCAATTTAGTTGCATGGGGTTTGACACCCTATACAGCTACCATATCCTTCTGAAGATGTGGTGACCAAATAGGGTCTAAGCATATTTACATTTTGTGAGGTGAGGTCTTACTTTAGCTCTGTACAGTAACAGGGAAGTGTTTCAGTGTGGATAATGTTTTCTAATGTCACCAATGGTAGAGCATGCTTCGTAATATCTGAGGAGATGTGGCTTCCTTGTATATTTAAAACTTGTATGTCTTTTTCTTGTGTAACTGTTTTAAATACTTGCTTTGTATGTCTCAAATAATGGTATACTTTCTGTTCATCTCTATGATTTACCAATTCGCGTAACAATGCATTTGTCTTGGTAAAATCTCAGATGACTATAGTGGTCTGGGGTGAAACATTATAGAATGACTACTCCATTAATATATAAACTGTTGCGCTCCTCTACTAAGCTCTACTTTCGACATCGTAGGTTATTGCTATGATTATCCATCGTTTTGCTAGTGATAAACAGAACGTCTAATTTGATTTGAAGTACATTATACAAATAAAGGAAAATTTGACAGATTTATGCTACATAAGTGAATTACTGCGTAACGGTGTTTTAGTGAAATACATGGTATTAATTTATATTACAATTTTAACATTTAAAAAAGTACCCTTCTCTCTTGAGAAACTCATCTACAGGACCATTTTAGTTCACATATGTTTTGCATTTTTGTACACAGAACCTCTTGACCTAATAAATGTTGCTTTGGCCGGTACTGCTTCTCAAAGTAGCAACTATGCTTCAGCGTATGCAAGCAGATCGAATGATGGTAATACCGAAAGTGATTTTTCTTTGCGGAGCTGCTCCGCTACCGGAGACGAACAGGATGTTTGGTGGAAAGTTGATCTCGGAAAGTCACATGCTGTATATAAGGTCATTGTAACTAATCGTCAGGACTGCTGTAGTAAGTAAAAGTAACTGTATCCGGTTTAAATTTTAGATCAAACTTCAACAGCCTTTTAAACTTAGGAATTATTCAAAACAATATACTGTCTAGACTTAGTTCAATATCTTACGTCATGTTGTCATTCTTTACAACAGCGACGTGTTATGAACATTTCAAATGAAGAATAGATATATACTTCTAAATTGCATTGGTGTAGTTGATAATTTATTTTGTAATCATGTGGAATCGAACTAGGTATCTCCGATAATGCAAATAGTTTTTTTTATAATGTAATATATCAACATGTCACATATGTCATTTTATAAAACCAAGTTATCCTGTCTGCAGGTGAACGACTTCTAAATGCCGAGGTGAAGGTGGGAAACAGTTGGAACATCGGTGAAAATACCCGTTGTGGAGAACTGGTTGGATCAGACAGAGTCAATGACGAAACTTTGACTTTTCAATGTAATGGACTTGTCACTGGTCGCTATGTCAGTGTTCAACTGGTGGATCGAACGGATATAATGAATATATGTGAAGTTCAAGTTATGGTATCTAAACACATAAACATTGGTAAGTAGAGACAACAAAGTTCAATTTATGCTAACATCCCATCGACTATGTCAAATAGAACACCACTATTTCAATGACCATCTCTCGAGAACACCGACTTTCTGATCGAAGTACAGGATGGTGTGGGGACTACATTCACTTGAGAAATAAAAAAGAATACACCCAAACACACATTTACACATATACATCCATTTATTATGATCCATCTTAACAGAGAGACACAGACAGACAGACAGACAGACAGACAGACAGACAGACAGACAGACAGACAGACAGACAGATAGATAGACAGACAGATAGACAGAGGTGATGACGATATATTGGTTAATGTATATTAAATAATAACACATTCCAGCGAGGGCAATATCACAATTTAGTGCCTACACAAAAGTTAGCACTCTTTACCAACATTTTGATGGTGCGCAAGGCGAAGGCAAGGACATCATCAACATTTTGCATTGGTAATGGGTGCAAGCCCAATGGTATGCACTAAATCGTGATTATTGCCCGAGCGCATGTGTTATTAATTTTATTACACCGTACACTCATTGGGCCAGTCATTCACATAGTTACTCTTCATTCATCATCATTCGTCATCGATAGGCGAAAAGTTTGTCTTTGATGATGCATTTCGAAATTGTATTTGCATATAAGCATCTAATATAGACATGGCCTGCATTATTTGTAGGAGATCGAGTGTCCCCACAGCTAATCTGTAATTATATGTAGTAAAATTTCTGCAAGAAATAAACTTCTGTGTCTGCCTGTAGCTACTTTGTCACCTCGAACGCGCAACACTGGAAAACGTGCGCATAAGAGAAGCGCAACAGTCGAAATTACTTCAGCGGTCAATAGTGCCGGGCATTAGTCTTTGCACTCGCGGGCAATATCACTGCGCAGGAAATAGTCTATTTAAAAAGATTATGTCATTCGATTCTGACCAATGACAGCTTGTGTAAGAATATCGATGTGTAATAACATATTTTAAGGTCGTGTGATTCTATTTCAACCAATGACAGCTTGTGTAAGAACGTTGAGGTGTGGTAATGTTTTATGGATGACAAAGGGGTGACTGGCTAAATAACGACGTCCAAGTGAAATCCTAATCTTTCTAGTGATGGAATGATTTAGTTTTTTTGACATAATTTCAAACTATACATTCGTATTAAGTGATCAACATTTAGAAACACATGTGATATTGGGAGTTGGTTTTGGGTTGTTGATATCGAATTTCGAACATTCGTTTTTTGAACGAAAATCAAAATATGAATATAATGTTAAAGGGCGCTATGCTTTTTTGAAACATTTTCGTTACTTTTTGTTACATTCTTGTCACGTTGTGACAGTTATCTACGATGTTGGGGCGCAAGATATATCGATCATGTCATCAAAATATGTGCGGGCACAACGTTTGTCTAAAAGGTGCGCAAATGTTTTTGAAATGTTGTGGTCTAAAATGAAAACTAAACTGGTCTAAAATAGGGGTACCAAGGCTGCGCACCACTATCAAAACAGAGGGAGTGCTCCTCCCTTTTTCCCTACTACTGCACAATAGAAGCCAGGAGAGTAGAATCAAAACGGCACGACCACCACCACCACCACCACCACCACCACCACCACTACCACCAGAGTCTATATAGGATAATATACATTATATGATTTTAGTATTTAGCATTGTATTTGAAAAAAATGAGTAAAAACAATATGTATCCTTGTCAATTCTGTAATAACTAAAAAAAAAGAAGAAGATATATTCCGTGACCTTTTTAGTTAGGTCTTAGTTTATTCGATATTTTTGTATATAGCTATGGTTATATTAAAGTATATGTCAATTTTACAACCCATAACAGAAATGGAGCAAAATGCAACCAGAGAAATGATTTCACAACTGATGACATTAGTACCAAGCAATTCTACTGTAGCTGTCTCAGAGGAACAGGTATGAAATAAGTCTTATGTTTTAATAGTGTCTGTTAATCTAATATGGTTTCCACAGTTATATCATCCATACTACATATATGTCACTGCACATGCATCTCAGGCAAATAAAACTATCATTTGACATCACAAAAATGTCCAAATTATTATGATTTTGGATAATTTCTTACCACCCAATGAAAGTAAATTTGTTCAAAAGACATAATGCATAATGTATAGGTCAATACTTCAAATCAAAAGAAGACACTATGACGGGCTAGCAAGATATTTTGGTGTCACAAGCTATCAACCAATCAAAAACTTTCCTTACAAAGAGTGCCATTTCCTGTGATTTTAAATGATAAATTCAAGCCCCGGAGCTAGATACTGGTAATAATCACCTAATTATGACGTCTATCCTTATTTACTTGCCAATATATAGACTGCTTTGAATCCCCACACCTCCCCACCCACCCAGGTATACGAATATAGCTGTTTGATTTGCTGATTGTTTTTGGAAGTGCTGCTCCATATCTTTTTAACATTTTGTAGGGATTACTGATGATTGCAAAAGTGGGGATTCATATTTGTTAGGGAGTGTATACAATTTTGACTTCCAGCGTTGGGCGGGCTGAGGGTGGTTATGATTTTCAGGAGGGCATCAAATGTTTCCTATTAAAATTGGGGAGGGTAACGAAAATATTTTTCATTGGTGAAGGGTTTCTGTTATTCTGTGATTCACTTCCACTGGCTTAACTATCACTGTCATTGTCACTAAACAATTATTCCATGTGACATTTAAAACTTTTACAACCAGTCTCTGATTGCACTGAGTTTTCCTGGTCAAAATAAAGTTGCTGCAGATTGGCTTGATAGTGGCTGTGCACAGAAACTGAAATAATTATTTATGAATGAAATACTAGCTGCCACTGGTTGAAACCTTGTTGCCCATTTCCGAAATTATTCAAATTAGTCAAGCATTGATACAAATTAGTTTCGTTGTGGAATGGCTGGAAGATTGTCATAGAAACATTGATGGATTTTCAGCTCAACAAATCTAGTACCCATGTCGTCTGCTAAAATGACAACAGGAAGTGAAGTCACTAAAATTGTATTGTGGACAATTGTGAAAGGTGATCAAATAAACAGCTATTTCCAACCCAATTGTCAGACTTTTCAGCCCCCTTTTCCACAACATCTTGGCATGAATACACCCAACAGCCAAATCTCAGCTTATTAACAGCCCCCTTTCCCCCTTTTACTTTGTCATTTTTAGCTCATCGAGAAAATGGATGAATTGTACAATATCACAGAGAATCTCCAAGGATTCGATGTAACTTTGGAAAGAGGCATAGAGACTGCTCAAGGTGAGAGCCGAAGGGAACCACTTTCTGAAGCAGAACACTCCTATTTCATTTTGTTATTGTGTTTTTCCCTAGTAACAATAACAGATATAATTACTTTATCATCATCCGAGAGCAAATCTGTACCATCGAAAATACCCAGCAGTATATCATCAAGATTGACAAACTGTTATAGAGAAATATATATATATATATATATATATATATATATATATATATATATATATATATATATATATATATATATATATATATATATATATATATATATATATATTGTGTGCATGTGTGTGAGAGAGAGAGAGAGAGAGAGAGAGAGAGAGAGAGAGAGAGAGAGAGAGAGAGAGAGAGAGAGAGAGAGAGAGAGAGAGAGAGAGAGAGAGAGAGAGAGAGAGAGAGAGAGAGAGAGAGAGAGAGAGAGCCGAACGAAAATGGTACGCAACGAATACACAGAAAGAACTAAAACAAACAAAAGTACTCATGGGCAAGACTAGTTCCACTGAACTATTTCCATGGTCCACATTACATAATAATTGTGTATTTCTCTTGTATTCATTTTTGACATTTGTATCATATGTATGTTCTTTGAAAATGTAGCTTATTTTTGTTATTTGCTGAAAATAATTTTTTCATTCATTACCATAACTTATTTAGAAATACTAAAAATGTTTTTACAATAACTGAACTATTTGACAATAATATGGCAATAATTTAATTTGAATACAATAAAAGAACATAAGCATTTGCTAAAAGTCAAAATAATTAAGATTATAAGTTAATATTGTTGTCGTTTTCATCTTTCACAGCCCTGGTGTTGGTTATTGATAACATGATGGAGACTATCTTAAGCGATATGAAGTCATCACCTGATAACGAAACTTTGAGTCCATTGAATGCCACTGATGTAACTGAGAAAACCATGAGTATTCTGGACAAGACAGCTGACTTTGTTTTGACCAAGATGGAACCTCATAACCACCCTGTAGTCATTACCACTTCAAGTGTCCTGCTCCATATGGAGTCCGGGTCTTTAGAAGGTATGGTAAACAAGACAGTTGACCTGGGTCATTATAGCAGAATTGAAGTTCCATCGGCAGAGACATTATTCCCAATGCTGGAAGGCAACAGTTCTGCATATGCAAAGGTAATTAACAACAATAAATGACACCTTTTCAGATAGAAAAAATGTAGTAAATACTGGACATCAAGCAAGCCAATTCAAACAAAAAACGGATGTATACCCCGGTCGTTTTATTCCACGTACCTGAATCATTGGTTATTTGGTGCTGAAAATATGAGACAAAACATGAGAAATCGCCAGTATTATTCCTTAATATAATTATGTTATTCCCGAATAGTTTTGTTTATTCAGCCAGAAGTATAAGTGGACTAAGGGGTTTGTCTCTCCTTTCCTCCGACCGGTAGTGATGATGCTTAACACTTTTATTTCAATTGTCTGCAACCAAATTAAAAATGATTATATACTCTTTTTTTTGTCGATGAACACAAAGCAACTATTAATTTACATTGCAGTCTTACAGAATTACTGGCAATCCATTCAGTGGAAGGGGGAATGAGTTTATCAATGACGTACTCGGTTTGACGTACACCTTTACCAATGGGACTAGGATAAATGGTAAGCATGCATACACTATATTTGAAAACTATAAATGATATGTTTTCTGTTAATTTGTTGGGCAAAGGTTGTCATATAAAATGTTGTTTAGTTACTTGTTTTCATTTTAAATGAGAATGCTACTTTAGGAAATAAAGGAATTTCCATCAACAGTGACTCCTGGAGGATCAGCTCATAATTATACATCACTTAATTACTGTTTTCCCGAGAAACACCAAGTTAAAAGTTATTCTTCTTCGGCTTTTTATGGGCTAACTTAGCTGCAGATTAGAATTTGGACAAAGTCCCTGCAATACACAAAAGCTGTTCAAGTGAAAAAATGCAAGGAATTCATGGTAGTTTCGTGGTTTGCATTTACAGTAACTGACACAAAGGAAGATATTGGTGTTTGGTCAGGTAGACAGTCATCTAGAAGTCACTATGGAGAAAGTGTGATGGTTACCGTCTCTGACGAGTGGAAGAATTACACCTGGAGTGGACAGGTAAATATCAAAATATTTTGTTACAGTAAACTATCTGTTATTATCTCATTCTCGATCATGATATTTATACTGTTGACAAGATAGCAATTTTGTTGTTCATCTCTAAATATGAAGTCCATATATGCATTTGCACCTCACACAAACCAAGTTGAACCTGAACAGTACAAACGAAAAATATAGAATTTATAACCCGGTCGTTCTGTATCGTGACAATGTCATTGGTTTTACGGTGCTAAAGCCATCATCTTGCTAATCTTTCATAAATAATACTTTTGGTTAGTATACTGATAATATTTCCAAATGTTTTTCTTCATTCAACCAGAAAATACTCTTGATTTAAGGGTTTTTGTTATCACTGCTTGTCTTTTGATTCGTTGTAACAAAACTTATTATGTCAGCCATATTTACCTAGGCTGAACGAAGACAGCTTTTGGAGAATGATATATCAATAGCATATGGATCGATGTAACGTTACTGCTATAGCAGTTCAGTATGCTTTGGCCATAGAGTGCGCACGTATCTGGACACTCAGATGCCCATTGATACGAACAGTACACTGCAGCATGAGTTGTTATGGCATTTAAGTCATTGGGCATGTTGTTTGTAACATAAGGATTCACGAACTATGAATGAAACTCCAAAGCAACTCCATTTATGCGGTTAATCGGCTAAGATAGGACCACCTCTATAATGGGGCAAGACATACTGAGAAATGAATAGAGTTTGGAATTTCACACCCCTTGAAACATTAGTCTCACGATAGGTAAGGGTTAAGTTTTGAAGGGTCTCACTTTATTTTCAAACAGGTTTCAACAGAATGCCTTCCGTAAGGGCAAAGTCTTTAGGTTTTCGTTGCTCCACACAGTTATTGTTGGAACGCAACAGAAAACATGCACTTAATTATGTTTGAAGTATGTACCTAATTTAATCGAATTACAAAGGTGCATTTTAAACAAAAACCTAAGTATTGTAAATTGTTAAACATGCAAATTTGTTTTTAAGAACGTGTAATTAGTTACGTTTGAAGTATGCACCATATTATATTGTCCAAAATATGCATTCTTAAGATATAGCCTAATTACTAAAAATCATTCATTATGCAAATGACTCAAAATCTGAAAGCTACATCAACAAGCTTTTCAGGACATGCCTTTGTTTTGTTTGACGTATGTACCACATTATATTCAATTCATTCTTAAGATATAGCCTACTTACTGGAAATAATTAATTATGCAAATGAGTCATTAAAAGTACAAGCTATATTATCAAACTGTATATGACACATGCATTTATTATCATCAATGTATGCACCAAATTATATTCAATTTGAAGTGTGCATTCTTTAGATAAAGCGATATTACCAAAAACCATTAATTGTGCAAAGTTTTCATTACTATCCAAAGAATATATAGCAAACCCTAATCAGTTCTAGCCATTACCCTAAAGAATGTGTGCACCAAGTTCGTTTCAAGTGAGTCAGGCGTTTTTGAGAATACGATGACACATACGGACATACATACATACATACATACATACATACATACATACATACATACATACATACATACATACAGAGACTATTCATCCCTAATAGATAACCTTCTTTAAAATAATAATAATAATAGTAATAATAATAATAATAATAATAATAATAATAATAATAATAATAATAACGACTTTTATTTCAAAAAGAAAAAGGGTGACCCTGTTAGGTCCAGCCTAATCTTCACAGGGGCCCTAAAGCAAATGTACACAATACAACAACAAAAACAAAACAAGGTAACATACATAACAATTGAAAAACATTTAAAAGTATGAAGCGTAAAAGAGATAAAATTGTATAATCACAGACAATGTAAAAGGATTAAAGAGATTCAAATAAGTATGAATTTAAAGAATTTTTGAAACAAGTTAAATTCGTAATACTGATAAGGTGAGAAGGTAAAATGTTCCAAAGTTTGGAGCTTTCAAAACTAAATGACTGAGTAAAAATACGACAATTTGGAAATGGCAAATACAAAAGATTGTTGGTGCAGGAACGGGTACTCATTTGATTACTTGAACTCCTTTTATGAAGGAGGTCAGAGAGGTACATTGGAGCCAGGTTATGTAGACATTTAAAAATCAG